>NC_046659.1:44820230-44829420 GCF_010883055.1 Belonocnema kinseyi | reverse complement strand
GTTTTCGCCGCGATTTTTTCGTATTCAGAACTTTTCGTATTTCCCAAAACATTCTGGGCCACAGCCTTAAAACTAAGTCAGGCTTTTTTTTCTAATCCATTCATTGTACTTACGAAGCTAGTGTCCCTGAACATAGTTCTGATTTGTGGTCCATCGAATACTCTTTTTTTCAATTTAGCCTCAGAAAGTTTAGGGAATTTTTCGACGAGGTCAGATAACCCTTTTTTTGTGTGGCTGTGTAATAATTCATTAGTGCCTTTTTGTTTTAATCACAAAATACAAAGCCAGACTTACCTCTAAGAGACACATTTTTCAAATTTTCGTCAACTTGGATTGTTCAATAAGCTGGATTCAATAGGATAGAAATAGAGAGTTGATGTCAGTAGACAGAGATGTTTAATTTTTTTCAAATAAAAGACTGCAACTATATCTTTTTTATATGATGTACCAGAAAGAGAGGGATGACGGTAAATAATCTAGAACCTGGGGGGAATTCTCGATTGCCGAATATTTTTCCTTGTTTTATAGTGAATCAACACTTTTTTATAATTTAAAGTTTATGGTGGGTGATTGAAATAATCGGAACCGAAATTCAATAAGAGAACATGATTGTTTATTATATCTCAAATATAGAAGTATAATAGTCAGTTCGGTAGTTACTGTTCAACCGGGAACATCTTTGTGGAATGAGGAAATAGAAAATTAGTCAAGATCCATATGTATTCTAAGAATTTAAAAAATGTATGACGAAGGTCTGAGTAAACGATGGTACAATAACTTTTAGAGTTTAGGTTAGACGGATCGAAGCCTCCTAACGATAGTATGCCAACTTACGCGATCGACTAGATGATACTTAACAGAAAATATAAAGAATAAAAAGCTTACTATGAAGTTAGCGGTAGAAAGTTTTAGCTCGCGGAATTGAGCAAGATGAAGGTAGAAGTTGTACAAAACTAAAAGATGCTCGCTCGCTCAAGCAAATGATTCAAGTGCTATCAGGCGGTAGTCACTCAATGCTTTAGATGTGTCGCAACACAGTCGAAGTTGGAGCCATCTAGCGTACACTTATATCCCTAAGATAAGATAATAGATGTCCGTTCAGATAATAGGATAATACCCAGATACTTTTTAGATAATAGACTTAATAACTAAACAAATTGCAGAAAACAATATAAAAACAAGTAGAAATACATAAGTAATTTAATAATTTAAACCCATTCTTTTAAGAACCCTAGGTTTAAAGCAAGTTGTTGATGTATAATGCCCGCTACATCATTATGTCTGTGCGTATATTCTCTCTGAGCCATTGAGTGACAGCCATCAATAATGTGCTCGATGGATTCGTTGGTATCTCCACGTGATCGGCACCGGTCATCCATGTCTTGATGTAACACGTGTTTGCGATAATTCCTGGTGCTGACAACCTTGTCCTGTTTTGCAATAACAAATCCTTCCGTCTCTGCATACAGAACATTCTTTCTTGGCCAAATATTAGATGCCTCACTATCCACTTCATTTTGATCTATCGTGTTGGGGTGCTCGCCATGGATAGCTTTCTGCCTCCATTGTATTTCTAATTCCTCGATGGTTTCTGCCCTGATGTTCAAGGCCCCATCTGAGGACAAATTTAAGGGTGTGTATTCAAGATCCGC
Source organism: Belonocnema kinseyi (assembly GCF_010883055.1). Classification (NCBI taxonomy): domain Eukaryota; kingdom Metazoa; phylum Arthropoda; class Insecta; order Hymenoptera; family Cynipidae; genus Belonocnema; species Belonocnema kinseyi. The sequence continues at coordinate 44,827,768 of NC_046659.1, read as the reverse complement.
TTGACAGATGGTTCTGTAAAGCGCAACATTTCGTTTGCTGTTAAAATAGTCTCGTAACTGTATAACTTGTAACTCACACAGTTTTTTGACATGTACAACGCCCCTACCCCCTAAATGTCGTGGTAGAACTATCCTTTCAATCGCTGAAATTCTGTGGTGCAATCGGTGCTTCGTCATTTCTACGCGAACAATTCTGTTTAACTTTTAATGGTCGGTGTTAGACCATTTTATGAGCTGATGGAGTACGTGAGGACAGGGATGGCATATGTGTTGATCGCCCAGATTTTGTTTGCCGAGTTGAGAACACTCTTCATAATTAATCTGAGTCCCGTAGTGAAGGCAGTCGTTAGGCTTGTCTTAACTATCGTATGTTGAATACCCTTAGATTCAAGAATACCCAGATATTTATATGATTCACCTGCAGCCATTGCCTCGATGTCATTTTCGAACTCGTTCTCTAACTCTGCGGTCCCTAATTCCCCTCCGTTTACATGCACTATTCTACATTTATCTACTCCGAACTCCATGTGGATATCATTGAAAAACTGCTTTGTGAAATCGATCACTTGCTGTAGTTTCTGACCTGAACTAGCGTACAGCTTCAGGTCATCCATGTAAAGAAGATGGGTCACTTGATGACCATCCTCATTATTATGAATTCTGAACCCATGAGACATGCTGTTTAGTGTTTTGCTCAATGGATTCAACGCTAAACAGAACCATAGTGCGCTATTAGTGCGTTATGCTATAGTGCGTTATTATTATTATTATTATTATAAAACATTTCTGTGCTAAAATGTTGTCACAGGCTTATACTGCCCAACATGTCGAAGGCATTTTTGGTTAGAAATGGATTTTTTGTTTTATTTGATCATTTTTGCACGGGGCTGTCCCGGTATATATCACCAGCCACGGACGCATTTTTATAATACATTCAAGTGATCTGACGAGAGCAGTCTTCCCAGACATATTGGACAGAGCCTAGTTTTTACCCCATCATTGACGGACTGGGTTGCAGTCAAGCACACGATGTGTGGACCTACAGCTTAAGGTGGGTCCCGAACCACCAGAACCTCGGTAAAGGTACATTGAAAAATTTCTAGAGGTACCGGCTCAGGGTTCGAACCCCGGATCTCTGAGGTGAAGTCCGAATATCTAACCAACTGAGCCACCGAGGCTCTCTTTTATTATTATTATTATTATTATTATTATTATTATTATTATTATTATTATTATTATTATCATCATTATTACAAAAACGGGAGGAATGGCGGGAAAGGGTTATAGAATTTTTAGGCTGATCTAGAATTATCGTGTTATTCATTTAAATGACACACTTGTTCTGCAACACTGCGTCATCAACTCTACTGTATTTTAAAAAAAGTGTTAAACGAGACCGTTATATAAATTTGTTATTGATCTTAAGTAGAGTATATCAGCAAAATTACAAATTGATTAAAAAATAGCAAAAAATCCAATAAATGTTATTTCTTAAACTAAAAGTCAGAAAAATTTCAAACCATAAATTTCAATGATGTGAATTTCTTTTTGTATATCGAAATGTGTGTTTAAAAGAACTATTTTATTATATGGTCATAGTTCTTTAGATGAGTGTCAAATAATTACCTAATTCGTACAACATTTTAAAAAATCCATGAAATTCTATTTCTTACACCAAAAGGCATGAAAATTTAGACCGTTAAGTTTCGAGGATGTTAACTTTCTTTCTGCATATCTGAATACGTGTTGAATACGACTATTATATTTCTTAATCATGGTTTCAAAGTGCTAACAAAAATTAATAACATTTTATTAAATGTCCCTCAAGTTAGACAAATAAATTTTAAAAAAATGCAAAGTTGCTCTATCAGTTATTTCACATTTTTTGTCTCCTATTTCTTTTTTGTAAAAAAACATTTCCGCACTTTTTTAATTAATTAATATTTTATGTTTCGCGTACTTCACATCAAGATGATAAGACATCCATACAAAGAAACCTGGAAATATTTTGTAAAAAAAATGCGGCAAATTTTGTGTTTAACTAATTGTTGTCTTTAAAGCAGCCAATTCTCAACCATTTAGCTCTTTAATATCAATATTATTGACATTGTAATTTTTAATAATGAAAAAGAATGAAAAATTATTTTTGACACATATAATTAGCAGCAAAATACAAATAAGAGATTGCTGCAATTATCTAAAGTTATTCTGCTAATTCGATAGACATCGAGATTGAGTGGTATACACATAGTCGAAAGGAGCGTCACGACGATGCAGTGCACAGTACGCACCGAGTCAAACCGAGTCATTAAGTCAGGACGAAGTCAGGGCGAAGTCAGCACGAAGTCGAAAGTCATCGTTTAAATTCATCGAAGTCAACAACTAACGAATTCAAGAACTAGAGTCAAACGAAGTCACGAAAGTACGGTTAAAGTCGAGCAAGAGAGGCCCCTGCGGGCTGCGCGGGAAAATAGAACTGCAACTTTTTGAGAGCAAAAGCAATACAAGTAGATCTCGAGAGTAAGAATTCAACATGTATTGTGTGAGCAAAAGAGCGACAACTTTTTGTTTTTCTTTTACTCTCAAATGGATCGAGTCGCATTTTTGCTCTAAGCTTTATGGCGCTCCGTTTTTTCGTTGTGTTTTTTTCGGTCAATTTTTTGTCTAGAATAGTCGATACTGCATCGCAAGCAATCAACAAAATGTCCATATCAAGAAGCAGCCTCAAATTCAAAAATGATGAAATGAAGATGTATGATTATAATATATTAAAATTAATATTACTAAAAAAAATAATCTTCCAAAAATAACATGTACCTCATGAAATCCTGTAGTTATAAAAAATAATGATCCATAAATAGAATCTCTTAAACAACATGAAGATTTATTATATTTATACAACTGAATTAAAGAAAATATATTTTCATTAATTAATTAGTTTCAGATGAGTATAAAGATCTTAAATAAGAAAATACGTAAGCTTGAATAAAAGATACAGCAACTTCTAATACTACTAATAATAATTGAATTAAATTTATAAAAATAATTAACATCAAACTTAAATTATTTCTTGACTGTCTAATTAGTGTTATTAATAAATGACCCGCAATAATATTTTCTGATAATTGAATAGCTAAACTTAAAGTACGAATGATATTTCTCACTGATTCAATTATTACTATAAAATATATTAAACTATATGGAGTCCCTTAAGGAGTTAAATGAACGAATATATGAAAAGAATTTTTAATTCATCCCAATAATATATAAATTAAATATTTAGAAGGTCTAAATAAAAATAAACTTGGTAAAAATATTATGAAATATAATATTTCTAATCAATTCAACAAAAAATTTATTCTTGTACAAGGATCAATCATCTCCTTACTTTTATCGAATGCAGGATAAACGTACAATGTCATTTCATTGAATAAAATAAATATTTTGTAGATTATAAATTTCCTATATTCAATAATTTCGTTCGTTGATTGAAAAGGGAGATTAATGTAATATTTTTGTATGTATAGTAATGATTATTTATCAAGTAAATTTTAATTTTTTTCTATTTCAAAAAATACCCAAATTTTGGTTTTAAATTTACAAAGAAAAGTTCTAATACGATAATGAAAATTAAAATATTTCATTCCTGTATATTTTATGGAAATATAATTAATACCATAAGTCGTACCATAGATGTGATGCTGCTTAACTGAAAAATTAATTAAAGAAACGTTCAGTAATAATCCGCTCAATTTATTCTGTCCAATTGAGATTTGCTCGACTCGTGCGAAATGTCTTGATGTTTGGGAATCCACGAAGCATTGGTTAATTCTGTATGTATAATTCTAGATTAATTGAAATAATGTTTAATATCCTAACGAAGAAATTTTAATAGATTGATATTTCATAAGCTCACGTGGTTCGGGTGAATTTAGACACGGTATATATTTTAACAACGTCATCAATTTTTAATTCATTATATAGATCATATGGAAAACAATGAGACGAAACAGTGCAAAGTGGTAACTTTAGCATTTTTTGGACAAATCTTGGTAAGAATGGAATCTTATTTGAAATACTCTGTAAAAGTGAATAATTTTTATATTAGGGATTCATAATTACCGTTAAAAGCTCAACTATTTGCTTCTAAATAAACTTTTATGTTAAGAATTATACTATTTTTTATCATTTCAACTTTTTGTCTTGCAAATTCAACAGTTTAGTAGAAAATTAAACTATTTGGTTTAGACTTTATAGTGTATATTGTATAAGTTAAAAATTAAACTATTTCATAGCAAATATATGAATTTTTTAAAAAGTTGTCTTTTAGTGTAGAAAATAATTTCTTTTATTAAAAAATAGTCGCCTTTTTGTGTACAATATAGTCGTCTTTTTAGATAAAAAAATAATCTTGTTTGTTGAAAAGTCAACTGTTTGGTATAAAATTCAAATATTTTTTTAAAAAGCCATCTTTTGGGGTAAAAAGTTAGTCTTGTTTCTTCAAACTTCAACTTTTTGGCTGGGTCTTCAACTATCTTGTTAAAAATTCCTCTTTTCTGATTTTAAAGTTCACTTTTTTCTCAAACATTTGACTTTTGGGCTTGGAAACTTGATTTAGGTTGAAATTCATAATTATTGATGGTTGAAACGTCATCTTTCTTGATTTAAAATTAACTTTTTTCATGAAAATTCATGTCTTCTAAAAATGTGGTCTGTTAGTCATAAAAATTCAAATATCTTTTGTTTAAAAATTTTACCATTCGATTAAAAATGCATCTTCGTATGTTAAAAATTTAAATATTTGATTAGAAATTTAACTATTTTATTAAAAATCTAATTATTTTTGAAAAATTTAACTATTAGGTTAAAGTCATCATTTTTTGTCAAAAATTCAACTATGTTGTTAAAAATTCATATTGAAAAATTCTTCTACTTGGTTAAAAGTTTATCTTTCTCATTTGAAAAGAACCTTTTTTTTAATTTAACCGTCTTCCAAAAAAATTAATCTTTTTTACTTCAAAATTGTACCATTTGCTTTTTAAACTATTTTCGGGAAAACTTGTCTATTTTATTCGAAAGTTTATCTATTTGGTTTTTAATGTTGCGTGTTGCTTGAAAATTATTCTTTTGTTTTAAATTCATCTCTTTGTCTTGAAAACTCATCTATTTAAGTAGAAAATATCGTAAACTCCGTCTTTAGCCGACGGCGACGTTAATATCGGGGAATGGGGAGGTTAAGATATAATCTAACCTCACCTTGCAAATAATTCGTTCTTTTTTCTCTTGCCGATTCCTTGCGACACGGCAACCAACTTTTTATTTAAGTAGAATTGTGTCCTTCTACAGTTAATTCTGCACCTGGCACATCTTTGGCATCCAAATTAATGTTAAAAAATTGCACATTTGTGCACATTTTTTTCTATGTTTTTTTTTCAAAATCACGAAGGAATAATAAGGAGACCCAACTTCCAGTGGGAAGCCATTTGAAACTGGCCATAGAATAATAACCGTAAGCGGTAGGCACAATACAGAATGATCTTAAATCTTCGTGCACAGGTGAGCAGTCGTCCTCCTCCTGTATATGGAAAAGTGTGCGAGTGAGAAAGTTTGTCAAATTGTTTTGAAGGCTTTAAAATGTCCTTTCCGAAATTGAAATAAAAATACGATCATAAATAACAAGCAGAGAAGCTGAAATTGAAATAAGAATTCGATCATAAATAACGAGCAGATAGGCTATATCAATAGAATAGCCGACACTCAAGGGTCCTTTGTTAAGCTTTCGGATTAAAATTTAGAAATACACTACCGGTCAAAAGTTTGGGTTCACTTAGAAAAATCGTTTTTATGTTGTTGTATTTATCGCTTTAATTGTACCGGAGCTAAAAAAATGTCTCTTTAAAAGGTTGATTGTTTTCGAAATTCTTTTTAAAATAAGCCCAGGGTGAAGCCAATTTGTCTAGTTTTTAAGTAGATATTGCAAAAATAGTGTGAATTTCAATGTTTTCTTAAATTTTCCATAACTTCCGAAATAGTCAATCTTTTTCAATGTTCTTGGGCTCATTTGGCAGCTTTGTTCACCGTATCACAAGAGCTTACGAGTATTATTTGTAAAAAATATTTTTTCGAATTGCAAGAACATGAATTTGTAACAAAAAAGTTGGAAAAATTGAAATCTTATTTTTAGTAATAAAAATATTTTTGTAAAACATATGAAACATATAATCATGGAATTTCTATGTAATTTCCTCAATATACATATTTATTTAACTTTTATTTTAATTTGCCTACAGATAAGATGTTTTCAAATTTATCTAACTTTTTTATTACAACTTCAAGTTCTTGCAATTCGAAAAGAAATTGTTTACGATTTAAACTCGTAAGCTGTTGTGATACGGTGAAAAATAGCTTCAAAATGAGCCCAAGAACATTGAAAAACGTCGATTATTTCGGAAGTTGTTGAAAATTTAAGAAAACATTTAAATTTACACTATTTTTGCAATATCTACTTAAAAACTAGACAAATAGGCTTCACCCTGTGCTTATTATATTTCGAATTTCGAAAACAATCAATCATTTAAAGAGATATTTTTTAGCTTTAGTTGGATTTAAAGCGATAAATACAACAACAAAAAAACGATTTTTCTAAGTGAACCCAAACTTTTGACCGCTCTAATTTACGTCAACTTGACAAAATTCCTCACTCGCACACTTTTCCATGTATGAGAAGAGGACAACTGCGCACCTGCGCACGAAAATTGAAGATCTTCCTGTAATGTGCATACCACTTACGGTAATGTTTCTATTGCCAAGTAGGGAAACGCAGTTAGGTCTCCTTATTATTCCTTCGTGGTAAAAATACCAAAACATGTCAAAACTGTCTGCTACTTGAACTTGCATACGCCGCGCCGACAATCGGATTGGTTACAGTTGGTACGTTTATTTAAAATGATGAAATATGCAAGTAAATATTGGCGACGATCAATTAATTAATATAAACAATTCTTCGATCACAAAACAGACTTATATAGTGAAAGTTAGGATAATTATTTAATTTTACTAGTTTAAAAATGAATAATCAATTTTAAATTTAAAGGAAGAAATAACTTTTCATCACAAATATAAATTTAAAATAATTTTTTATTTCTTTATGTACCTTACACTTATTATTTGGTGTGAACAACTATAAACAAAAAAATTTTTAAATTATTTAAAATTTTTAAAAATCGTTTATAATAAGAGCGTTAACGGTAATCAATCCTTGTTTGATTCCCTCAAGTCTTATTTAGTATAATTTTAGTCCTCTTTGAGTCTCGTAAGGATTTTTGCAGTATTTTTTAAGTTCTCATTTACACCTCTTATAATCTCTAAAAAATTTTAAGCCCGAATTTAATACTCTATAAACTCTGAATTTATTAAAATATTAATGAATAACTATTGTTAAATATTTTAAATTATTACTTATAAAATATTAATGTGACAATTCATTAAAATTTACTGAATATTATAGTTTGAGAATTTATTTATTTGAGGTTTTTTAT
>NC_046659.1:44815296-44820130 GCF_010883055.1 Belonocnema kinseyi | reverse complement strand
CAGTGTACGTTGGATTTTCTATCAATAGGCAATTGGATTTTCATCCAATCGAAGAAAGGTTGTTTGCACGAAGTTCTGATAGCAATGCAAACTTTCTATTGGAAGTGAAAAACAAGCCCCTAAAATTTCATAAAAAATTCCTTCTGTCTCTGCATCGTAGACATAGCTAAAACTCTCGAAAAATGAAGCACTTTTTCAAAGTTTAACAAAATTTTGTTTGAGATTTAAATTATCAATCAAAATAGTTGAAAGGAAGTCGATTTATGCATACATACCGATAATTTCGTTAACATTTTTTTACCCTCCCTAATTGACTCAGAAGTTTCAAAAATTTGAAAGAGATCTACTATTTGGCTGTTTTCTGAAGACTCACTGTAAATTTTTCGACTATTTCACCATTTAATGTGCAATATACATTGACGAGATTGTATTTTCAATATGTTTTAGCAATAGTATATAAGGAATGTTGACATTAAGATAATTTTTATTGACTTAGAATAACAGGAAAATATTTAAAACTGATATATTGCTATTTATTTTACATTCATATTAATTTTCGGTATATAAATTATAAGAAAGAATAGTTCGAAGCAAGTGTATTTGTACATACAACGCCAAAAAATAATGATTTAATAATTAATTAATATTCAATTAATTATAATTAATGTTTTCGCGCGCATTTACCGGATTGATTGCCATTGGCGCTCTTATATAATTTTTTTTTATAATTGTTTACAACAAACAATAATTGTAAAGTGCATAAAGAAATAAAAATTATTTTAAATTTACATTTGTGATGCAAAAGGTATTTCTCCCTTTAAATCAAAAATTGATCATTTATTTTTATACTAGCAAAATCAAATAATTATCCTAACTTTCACTTTATAAGTCTGTTTTGTGATCGAAGAATTGTTTATCTTAATTAATTGTTCGTTGCAAAGATTTACTTACGTATTTCATCATTTTAAATAAACGTTCCAAATGCAACCAATCCGATTGTGTGCCAAAGATGTGCCAGGTGCAGAATTAAGTGTAGAAGGACACAATTCTACTCAAAAAAAAAAGTTGCCTGCATGCTGCAAGGAATCGACAAAGGAAAAAAGAACGAATTATTTGCAAGGTTAGGTTCGATCATTTGTTAACCTCCCACTTCCCCGAAATTAACGCAGCCGTCAGCAGTGATACGATATTTTCTGCTTAATTAGATGAATTTTCAACACAAAGAGCAGAATTTAAAACAAAAATTAATTTTTAGGCAAAACGTAGCATTAAAAACCAGTAGAAGAATTTTTCAATATGAATTTTTAACAACATAGTTGAATTTTTGACAAAAAATTACGACTTTAACCTAATAGTTAAAGTTTTCAAAAATAATTCGATTTTTAATAAAATTGTTAAATTTCTAATCAAATATTTGAATCTTTAGCATACAAAGATGCATTTTTGTTCGAATAATCAAAATTTAAAAAAAAAAGATTAAAATTCAAATATTTGAATTTTCATGACTAACAGATAAATTTTTTAGAAGACATATGAATTTTCATGAAAAAATTTAATTTTGAATCAAGAAAGATGACATTTCTACCACCAATAATTTCCAAGCCAAAAAGTTGAAGTTTGAACAAACAAGAATAACTTTTTACCCAAAAAAGTGGTTTTTAAAAAAATATTTGAATTTTATACCAAACAGTTGAATTTTTACACACAAGATTATTTTTTATCCAAAAAGACGACTATATTGCACTCAAAACGGCGACTATTTTTTAATAAAAAAAAATTATGGTCTACCCAAAAAGACGACTTTAAAAAAAAAACATCAATTTTCTGCCAAATAGTTTAATCATTAACTTAGACAATATACACTATAAAGTTTAAAGCAAATAGTTTAATTTTCTACTAAACTGTTGAATTTTAAGCCAAAAAGCTGAATTTCTTAAAAAACAGTATAATTTCCAACATAAAAGTTTATTTACAAGCAAATAGTTCAGTTTATCACTGTAATTATGAATCCCTAATATAAAAATTATTTACTTTTACAGAGTATTTCAAAGAAGATTCCTTTGTTACCAAGAAAGACAAATCAAATCTTTTTCGACATGGCTAAAAAGACTCTTATTATATCGTCAGTCTGACTTTTATAAGAACATCAGACTCACTATCAGGGATAACTAAGGTATCTTTTACGGTATGGTCAATACGCACATATTGTTTTCACTCATTTCGACCATCCACGAAGGAGCAGATAGGCCATTGCGTATGGTCAATTGCTTGATTTTTGCGCTCAATTATGCGCGTGAAAATTTAAAGGGTATCGCTAATTGGCTCCAATTAGAATAACGGGCTCGTAGACCGCGTGGCGATATCTATTTTTGAAAAAAAGTTTTTCCCAACGATTCCGGTTGAAGTGAGTGAAATTATTGAGGATACATTGAAAATATCTCATTCTGTAAGTACCTGTTTTAAGTACGTAATTGTAATCTTAATATTTTCCGTACGTAATGTGAGATTTAAGACATTTCATTCTAGTTTTTTTTTAGGTTAATGTAAGTTTAAAATAGATTTGAATGATTTCAATAATTACTGTTAATTCTAGCATTAATCGATTTAGGATAAACTGGAATTGTATTAATTAATTATGAAAGCTTTAGCATTAAATTCATAAATAATTATTTCTTATTAATTACATTTTTAAAGATTTTTATACGCATTAGTAATTTTCAAAATTTAAGATTATTATCGGAATGCCTACTGTAAATCCATCGATAAAGGACTTCCTACTATTTATTTAGTAACACCTCATGCCAGTTCACATATAGAGAATAAAAAAAATGGTTAAAAATAATTTACAAATATGTATTTGACTATCATAAATAGTCCTTTCCACCATCTCAGATTTTCGAATCAACCCTTTGTGATAACCAAATTTTCCTTTCTTGAATATCTATATTGACACTTCGAAATAATCAAGTCGACCCTTTAAAAATGATCGAATCGCCCATATGAAATGACTACGTCAAAATTCTGAGATAATCGAATCGACCATCAAATACGACTCAGTCGAATGTCTGAGAACATCAGATCGACCATCTGAGATTTCCAAACCGACCCTTCACAATGATCCGGTCAGCCAGCTTCAGATGACCGAGAAGACGATCTGAGACAATCGAGACGTCTTTCTGAGATGGTCGATTTGGACGTCTTCTTTTTATTTTCTAGAGATAGCCGCTTTAGCAATATCCAAGAGCTGTCATGTAGTCGACCCTGCAATATGATCTGTCTGCACATTTATATGGACAAACAGACCTTTCATTTTTCTCCGTGTATATATAAGTTTCCTGTCATGATGTTAAACTTTCAACAAAAAAAGATACATTTTTAACCAAATATTTAGATTTCTAATTTAAAAAGCCAATTTTTTAACAAACAATGGAATGGATTAATTCTCACTTTGAGAAATTTATTTTCAAATATACATGAAACGAATTTTTATGAAAATAGTTAAATTTTTAACCAAAGACCCCCGCCCTAACTTCTAAAAATGCTAACGTAGTTTCTAAAAAGTAACGCTAGGCCACTTACTTTTAGGACTGCACCAGTGATAATTTCAATTTAGGGATGAACGTGCGAATCGATTAATTTATTGAAATCAAATGAACCACAAATATAGAAATAATAATCCCTTTTAGCTCTTCTGAGATTTGAGTCCGGCATTGTTTTCCATTAATAATATTTTGTCGAAATTTTCATACAACTTTCTAAAGGTTAATTCCAATTTCTGGCATCTACTTTCTCAGATATTCACATTTTATGTGAATCTGACATTTTTCCAAAAAATGCTAAAGTTACCACTTTGCACTTTTTCGTCTCATTGTTTTCCATACGATATATGTGATGAATTAAAAATTGATGACGGTGTTAAAATATATACCGTGTCTAAATTCACCCTAACCACGTGAATGTATGAAATATCAATCTATTAAAATTTCTTCGTTAGGATATTAAACATTATTTCAATTAATCTAGAATTATACATTCAGAATTAACCAATGCTTCGTGGATTCCCAAACATCAAGACATTTCGCACGAGTCGAGCAAATCTCAATTGGACAGAATAAATTGAGCGGATTATTACTGAACGTTTCTTTAATTAATTTTTCAGTTAAGCAGCATCACATCTATGGTACGACTTACGGTATTAATTATATTTCCATAAAATATACAGGAATGAAATATTTTAATTTTCATTATCGTATCAGAACTTTTCTTTGTAAATTTAAAACCAAAATTTGGGTATTTTTTGAAATAGAAAAAAATTAAAATTTAATTGATAAATAATCATTACTATATATACAAAAATATTACATCAATCTACCTTTTCAATCAACGAACGAAATTATTGAATATGGGAAATTTATAATCTACAAAATATTTATTTTATTCAATGAAATGACATTGTACGTTTATCCTGCATTCGATAAAAGTAAGAAGATGGGCGGATATACAATGTCTGTACATTCAATAATGATTATTTGTTAAGAATATTTGACTTGAAATTTCTGCTCTTTAAAGAAGCGGGTCGTAAAGTCTATTAGGCTAGAGAACTGAAGTGAATAAAAAGAGGACTTATATTTCGACTCGGGATGGTATATGATGGTCAAAGGGTTGACTGAACCAGAATATTTGCAAAAAATAGTGATCCCAGATCTGAAACGAAATGTAGTCCAATATTATGACAGGGTTATGTCTGTATGTCCGCTTTGAAATAAAATCAAGAGATTGGGATTCTAATATTCCCAGGTTTCGATACTGGCGATTTTCATGATTTGAATATTTC
>NC_046659.1:44812106-44815196 GCF_010883055.1 Belonocnema kinseyi | reverse complement strand
TGGTGGTAGAGGTTATACTAACTTTCGAGGCCGAGGAAATAAGCGTAAAAGTCAATTCGATGATGAAAATGCGAGAGAGAACAAGCGAATTAAGTTCTCTGAATGGCATAGAAATAGAGGTGGTGGTAGTTCTAGAGAAGGATATAGAGGCGGAAATAGAGGTAGGAGAGGTGGACGAGGACGATGTGGACAGCACAACGGCGAGCACAAGAAGCCAGGCGAAAAACAAGGTGAGTGTTACTCAGCTAGCGAATTGACCTCTGCAACCGCCCAGTATATAGAATCAAACACTTGCGACGCGAATAATAAGAATTTGGCAAAATTTATAGTAGACTCTGGTGCAACTGAGCACCTTGCAAATTCCAAATTAATATTCGAAGCCCTAGATGAGAGTAGAGTAAACATAATTGGATGCGTGAATAAAAATGAGGAAGCGAACTTGAGAACGGAGGAAGTAGGACAAATAGAAATTATAGAAAATGGAGACGAGAAAATTAAATTAAATGATGCGATATATGCTGAAGAACTGTCCGAGAATCTCTTATCCCTTCGCAGGTTCGCTGATCAGGGACTTAGTATTTATTTGGACAATAATATTATTGATATTTATGACCCAATGTCAAATAAAACTTTCATGTCAGGTATTTATAAGAAACCATACTGGATCACAGAATTTGAAATAAATAGAGACGAGATGAACAAAAGGGAAAATATTTCAGATTCTAGTTCCAAACAAATAGTTGCGTATATACTAACAAATACAGATAAACCCTCACATATGACAAGAAGCGTTACAAATCGGCTAAAACAACAAAATAAATTGAATCAAATTAACGAATTAATAGAAACCAATGAGTTAGAAACTGAAAATGAAACAGATCAGGATGTAAACACAAATGAAAATAATGTAGAGAATTTTTCGAGATTTGAAACAACCGTTTGCGATAGAAAAATAGAAAGTTTAATTGACAATGAAAATTCTGAGACCATAGAGATTGAGGTTGATCTTAATGTACAGAGAAACGAAACTCTATCTATAGAAAACAAAGCCATGTTGTGGCATGTGCGATTAGGGCATGCTTCTTTACAATATTTGAAGGCTGTACAAAAACTTTATCCCAATATCACGGAACTTAGAGACGCGGTATTCGATGAGAAAATTTTGGATTGCGAGATTTATATGATAGCAAAATTCAATAGATTACCTTTTAAAATAACTAGACAGAGAGCAACACAGCCATTAGAAATTATTCACGCCGACGCCATGGGAATAATAAGTCCACAATCATATCCCAATAATTACAAATATATATCCACATTTATTGATGACTTTTCTAGAGTAGCCTTAGCATTCCCAATGAAAACTAAAGCCGAGACGGGTCATTGCCTTGAATCTTTTGTGAGAAGCGCTAGAAATCTATTGGGTTATGACGCTAAAGTATGTTATCTGAGAACAGATCAAGGTACTGAATTTGTGGGAGGTTATACAAAAGAAGTAATGAATAAATTAGGTGCTGAATATCAATTAGCATGTCCCGATACGCCTCAGCATAACGGGGTCGCGGAAAGGTTAAATCAAACTCTCCAAAAGAAAATTCGAACGTATATGTTCGACTCGAAGCTGCCAGAAAATATGTGGGACATAGTTCTAGGAGCGGCCACATATTCATACAATCGAACCCCACACAAATCTAACGGCATGATTCCACCACTGAAAGCATTTGCTCCCAAATATAGAATAAATTTTGAACAGATAAAAAGATTTGGATGTTTGGCATATATCAAGGTACATAGAAAAGTTGGTTCTAAATGGAAAGCAGAAGGGAGACGAGTTGTCTTGATAGGATATAAGGAGACGGGATATTTATTTTTGAAACCAGAAGATGGAAAATTCTATGAGAGCAAACATGCGAGATTCATTGAAAAACTTGTATACGGAGATAAGTATGGGAAAAATAGTGTTGAAAATTGGCCAACTGAATTTATGAGATAAATAAAGAAAAATGGTTCGTTGAATTTGAAAGGGAAATAGAAGCAAGAGAAGAGAAGTTGTTGGAAACGGAGGGAGAAAAGAATAACAGAAAAAGAGGAAGACCAAAGAAAACTCAGGAAACTATAGAAATACCAAGTGAACCGATTGTTGATGTCAGTTTTGCTAACTGTCTAAACTTAGAGAAAAACTGTGAAATATTTTTGACCAGCTGCGAATTAGATTTGTATGAAATTAGAGATGAGAAATACAATCAATTGGACTATCCTTTGTATTCGCTCTTAGCCAAAATAAATAAAGACCCAATTACGTATAAAGAAGCCATGACTAAAGTAGAAAAGGAAAAATGGAAGGAAGCCACTGAACTTGAATTGAATGTCATGAAGAAGAATGAAGTATGGGACATCGTACCGAAACCAGAAAAATCTTCTAATGACAAGAAACCAAACATAATTGATTCGAAGTGGGTATTCAAGAGAAAAATGGAACCAAATGGAAATCAAATTTTCAAGGCACGATTAGTGACGAGAGGATTTAAAGATAAGAATCTCTATAATTTGACTAAAACCTATGCTCCAGTTTCTCGTCTATCACTTGTCAGATCTTTTATAGCCATTATAAACAAGTACAAATTACATGCTTGTCAACTTGATGTGAAGACGGCATTTTTGAATGGAACTATAGACGAAGAAATATACATGGAAATACCCGAAGGGATGAGTTGTAATAATGGAGACAAGTCAAATTATGTATGTAAGTTGAAGAAAGCTTTGTATGGATTGAAAATCAGTCCGAAAAGATGGAATGAAAAATTCACTGAAGTAGTCAAAGGCATAGGACTAAAATCAAGTCACATGGAGCCCTGTTTGTTTACATGGAGAGATGGAGAAAAATTTATTCTTGTACTGGTATATGTAGACGATATATTGGCAGCAAGTGATTGTGAAGAGAAATTATTTGAAGTCAAGAGAAAGTTACATGAAGAATTTGAAATGACAGATTTGGGCGAACCACGAAAATACTTAGGTATAAATATTAAGAGAGATAAGGAAAAACAAATTATTGAATTGAACCAATCGGAGTACATCAATAACATGTTA
>NC_046659.1:44806726-44812006 GCF_010883055.1 Belonocnema kinseyi | reverse complement strand
CCCTGCGTGTCAACAATATGCTAGAACACTTGCGGGAAAAATGCAGAAGGCGGTTGTCCTTGGGTCGCTCCGTGTTCTTAGGGTCCACGAGGCTTTTGCAGAATCGTCGGATCGATTCGTTTACAGACTGTAACCACCTATCTCACGGTTGTGAGACGTGGTTATGGCTGAAATTTTACCGCGATTTCACTGGAAGCGGGTGCAATTTTTCAGATTAGCACCCGCTCCCGGCGAAATCCTGCGGTTGTTCTTATGACAAATTTTTAATTATATAAAGAAAATCAAAATAAATTTAGAATTAGTAAAATTAATCTTAAACTAAAGGCCTAAAAATGTGCAAATTTTACAATTAGTGTTGTGTAAATTGTATTGGTATCTTAAAAGAGTATAAATAGTTCTTAAATTAAATAGCTTTTATGATGAACTAATTTAAAAATTTAAAAACCCGTTTTGAAGAGGACAAATTGCACCTTAAGGTGATGCATGTTATAATTAGGTTTCTTTCGAAAAGTATATTTATTTCAACATTCGAAGTTGGAAAATTTAAGAAAATAAGACATATCATAAGTGCGGGCAGAATGCTTATTATTATAAATAATTTGAATATATAATCGACAATCTCTTTGTTTTATGATGCACAATAAGGTGGTTTCATTTAAATTAAGATAAAAAAATTCAGAAAATGTTTTCTTCAATGAAAAAGCGGTAAGTAAGTTTGAAAGATAGGAAAAATTCATCATAATTAAAAAAAGAAGCCTTTTCTAAAAAAAACACTATTTTTATTTTCAAACTAATTCTTGAAATAAAATTGAATTAAAAAACAATTAATTAAAATAAATTTTACATCAAATAAGCTCAATATACTTCGGTGCAAAGGTTGCACAAGACCGCCCAATGTTCGTAACACACAGGTCGGTTGCAACTTCTCTCTCTTTTCCGCGACACTGTTGTCACAGCATCGGCACTTTTTAGTTCGTATATTCTGGACATCTTGGATAAAAAAAAACAATTATTCATTTGTTATTTATTAATAGATTTATTACAGGAATTTGTGAGAACTGCATGAATAAAATTGAAGAAAACAACTTTACATTGATATATATCACATTTTTATTAATTTTCACTTAAATTACAAAAAATCAATTCGAAACAAATGTGCCCCAAGCGCTTAGCATTTGCTTTTTACTTGACAGACAGCGAACAACCGGCAACATCAACCACTTAACCGCACTCTAGGATAGTCGAACTGAATTATAGTTAGGGTCTGCATACAAAAATCAGATATATTTGTTTTATTTATTTAAATACATATTTTAATACAATTTATTTATTTATTTATTTAAAAATCAGATATATATCAAAAATTTCCATACATTTTTTTTTTATTAATACTGTAAGAACAAGTCAACAATATTGAGCGCCGAAATTGTAATTAAAGCAAATTTTTTGTAATTCTATGGGGTCGGCTGAAATATCCCGAAAAATAAAATTCCCGAATCGGTCAAACTCTCTGTCCCGAAAAATACAATTCCAAAACTAATCAAATTCCTGAACAGTTAATAATATTGACGAATTTGAAAATTCCCAAATAATAAAACTCTACAAATAAAATTGTTTCTTAATCAATATTAATTATTTAATAAAAATACACGGAGAAAAACATATCGCACAATGATATCGCAAAACCTCTATATTGCAAGAAAGCACAATATGATAACGTACAATCAGGTCTTAGAGCTTTGTGCGGTATTATAATGCATTAATATCACAGAAAAAAATGAAGTTACATTTTGTTGTTGTCATCTGTTATACGGCGTCCTTAAAAGCAATGGGAAAAAGATAGAGTATGAGTAAGTTCGAGCTATAAACCGGGACACCAGATTTAAAACAATCACAGGAAAAAGAAAAAAATTGCTGCAGGTAAGACCTGCAACTGAGGTTAGGAAAATTATTCTGAACTCGTGGACGTAAAATGTAACTGACAGATGGGAATCCCCATTTTTCTGAAATTTAATGAATTTAAACGACGTTGGATAGCGCTGGCGTCGTAATTGTCACTGCACCTCGAATAAAAATGGAGCGATTATACGATAAAAGATTATTCAGGCAAGGTTACAAATGGAAAATTATCTTCGATTCATGTGAATTTTATCTGGCAAGGTTAATTTTTGTTCCCAAGAATCTTTTACCTGGAATCGATATAAACTTTATCTTTAATTTTTCCTGTGATCGTTTGTTCACTACTCGAACCGTCGCGAGATCACAAAAGAAGAAATACTATGTGATAGCATAGTATTTCAGCAAATAAAAGAATAAAATATTGTTAACAAATAAATTTTTGTTTGATATTTAAAGTGTTAAAAATTATTGTTTGAATTTAAAATTAAAATTATACAAAAAATTTTACCGACAAATTAATGTACAATAACACGCGTTTTTTAATTAACATTTCGATTTTTCGGAAGAACTTTTGTGATTTAGAAAATACTATGTACATTTTCAACCAAAATAGCTTATCCATAAATATATTTTGTTTTAATTATTGTTATTTTCAATTTAAATAATAATGTTTAAACACTTCAAATATTCAAAAAGTTGTTTCTTTGGTATAAATATTTAACACTAAAGATGGCGGACCTCCCCCCTCATTGCATCAACCCCGTAATGGCATGCCTACTATCTGCGAGAAAATTCGAGTCCTCTGGTTTGACGGTGAATAAGCATATGAAGAAAAAATGGTAGGATAATGAAAGAGGTATCATTTTAAAGGTGCAAATGTTGTACGTTAATGAGCCGAAAAGTAACATTCCAAAAAATTACTTGTAGCTTACAGATCTGAAAATGCGATGAAAAGTGAGGAAATTTGATAGCTTCTAAAAACAGTGAACTTTGAAGCATAGTTTTTTATTGAAAAAATAATACGAAAAATCTGAAAAAATTCACGGTGGTACATTAAACATTTCTGAACAGATTGCCGTCTCAAAATTTGCAAAATATATATAATTATACGTTTTTTGTGAATAAATATGCGACCGCACTATCTTCAGTTCTAATGAAGATAATGAAGTGATTTAAATTGGAGGTAGTTAGTTGAACTATCTGTAATAATTTACAATCTGAAGGATGTATTTGCCTCTTGTTGTCTTCGTACAAATTGCGATATTTGAAGTCAGTTTCTTATTTAGGAAAGCAAGTGAGAGAGCCCAGCGTGGTGCCGTTTTTTCAGGGGATCGTCCTCGGTTTTCCTTAATATAGGAAAAGGGTTTGAAGTCCAGAGTGAAGCTCAGAGACACAAGTTGGGTAGGTCGGGCAGAGGAAAACCGAGGAGGATCCCTTGAAAAAACGGCACCACGCTGGGCTCTCTCACTTGCTTTCCTATATAAAAAACTGACTTCAGATATCGTAATTTGTACGAAGACAACAAGAAACACATACTTTCTTCAAATTGTAAATTATTACAGATAGTTCAACTAACTACCTCCAATTTAAATCACTTCATTATCTTCATCAGAACTAAAGATAGTGCGTTTGCATATTTATTCACAAAAACGAACAATTATTTATATTTTGCACATTTTTCGATGGAAATATGTTCACTGTTTTTGAAAGCTATAAAATTTTCTCATTTTTCATCGTATTTTCAGATCCGTAAGCTACAAATAATTTTTTGGAATATTACTTTTCGGCTCATTGACGTACAACATTTGCACCTTTAAGATGATACCTCTTTCATTAACCTGCCATTTTTTCTTCACATACTTATTCAACGTCAAAGCCAGAGGACTCGAATTTTCTCGCCGATAATAGTCCCTTGTTTCCTATGTGCATGGCACTACCTTATAGACCGTGGGCTGACAACGTAAATGGGAGCGTGATACGGATAAGGCCAATTTTCACATGAGATGTTCGTCTGATGATGAGGAACGTAAAAATGGGTGCCTGGCAGGTGTGAGTGGATGCGTTCACCTGTGGCGACCTGTCAAAGGTGCGAATTTTTGGCAGTTAACTTACGTGACTCGGATAAGGTTGAAAATTGGTGTACATGTAGGGGATTACATCAGAAATAGTACCTGCGCATTGCCAGGCACTTACCTGGATGCAAAAGTGTTGCCAGGCGGCTTCGAATTCGCCGGAAACTCAGGTGAAATTTCTTGAAATTGATTTTACAGGAAAAAGTTTAAAACAAAAGTTGGTCCACTCCCGGAGATGCATATTTTCATTGGTATATAATTTTTTGATAAAATTGATATATTTGGAGAATACATCGATTAAAGAAATACCATAAGAATAAAAAGCCCTTTTTATTGACAACAAGTGATTTTTTCGAAAATTATTAAGAGACGAAAGGTACTCTATTACAGGTATGCTCCAAGATGAATAAGAAGTATTTGTTCAAAATGTTAATATTTACCAAGTTATTCGCATTTTTCCTTCTTTTTCCCATTTTTTCAATCACCTGCTGTATCTTTAGCAATTTAAAAGAAAGTGTGCTCAAAATTAGTACACGAATAAAGTAAGTCTTGTCCAATGAATTGGTGTCAGCCACTTTCAATTAAAACAATAACTTATTCTGCTGTAAATAATCATAATCAGTGTCACGTTCTCAGCTTCTGATTATCGTAGAAAGTTGTAATAAAGATGAATATGATTATAAAAATTAAACAACAAAATGGCTTCACTTTAAAATACCCATTATTTATTATAGTTAAAGTTTATGTTTTGTCGTCGAGGTACGTTCGATCTTTATTACCGTAACGAATGTCAAGTTTCCCAGACCCAGCGTGGGTCATTGACGTAGGCATTACAAATTCTTGGTGGTGCATTTTTAATGCAGTTCTATAGCATTAAAAATGCAATTGCGATGCCTACGCCAATGACCCACGCTGGGTCTGGGAAACTTGACATTCGTCACGGTAATAAAGATCGAATGTATCTCCGCAACAAAACATAAACTTTAACAATAATAAATAATGGGTATTTTAAAGTGAAGCGATTTTGTTGTTTAATTTTTATAATCATATTCATCTTTATTACAACTTTCTACGATAATCAGAAGCTGAGAACGTGACACTGATTATGATTATTTATAGCAGAATAAGTTATTGTTTTAATTGAAAGTGGCTGACGCCAATTCATTGGACAAGACTTACTTTATTCGTGTACTAATTTTGAGGACACCTTCTTTTAAATTGCTAAAGATACAGCAGGTGATTGAAAAAATGGGAAAAGAAGGAAAAATGCGAATAACTTGGTAAATATTAACATTTTGAACAAATACTT
>NC_046659.1:44804515-44806626 GCF_010883055.1 Belonocnema kinseyi | reverse complement strand
CAATTTTATCAAAAAATTATATACCAATGAAAATATGCACCTCCGGGAGTGGACCAACTTTTGTTTCAAACTTTTTCCTGTAAAATCAATTTCAAGAAATTTTACCTGAGTTTGCGGCGACTTCGAAGCCGCCTGGCAACACTTTTGCATCCAGGTAAGTGCCTGGCAATGCGCAGGTACTATTTCTAATGTCAGCCCCTACATGTACACCAATTTTCAACCTTATCCGAGTCACGTGAGTTAACTGCCAAAAATTCGCACCTTTGACAGGTCGCCACAGGTGAACGCATCCACTCACACCTGCCAGGCACCCATTTTTACGTTCCTCATCATCAGGCGAACATCTCATGTGAAAATTGGCCTTATCCGTATCACGCTCCCATTTACGTTGTCAGCCCACGGTATATTACTCCTTCTTTCTCTGCATGTAAAATCGTTGGTCAGAGTATATGATTTTGAATCTATATTATCCGTTGCTTCGCGTAGCAAATCCCGGTTTTAGCAACGATTTCTAAAAACTCCGATAAAGTAGAAGCAGGGATTCTGACATGATTTACAAAATAACAAATTGCTATAAAATTATAATAATTTTGCAATTCTAATCCTTGTTTTATTTGTGAAATTAGTGACAATATTAAAGTTTTCCCACATCAATTAATTTTAATGCGAATTTTTCAAGTGAGTAAATATTTATTTTTTGAATAGGTATTGCACAAATCCCGTCTATTGAGTGTAAATAATATAAATGTTTATTTAAATGTTTTATTAAATAATTTTATAGAATTGAATCAATATTGATCCTAGATTAGAAGTAAACTGCACCACTCGATTCTATGTATAAAATAACTCTATAAACTTTAATAAATTTTCACTATTATTCGAAACCTTTTTTTTCAAATGTATCACTTTTATGGTTATAGTTTTTTAAATCAAGACTTTACTATTATTTTGAAAGGATAAAAATCAAATAATTCCCGAATTTATTCAATTGATCTCTTAAATGAGGAACGCTTGCAAAGTTCAAATAAACCGAATTGAACCGATAAAAATGATATAATTTCGAATTAAAAGCCTTCATTGGTAAATTATTTCTGATTAAAATCATGAAAATTAGGACATTTTATTTAAAATTAGAATTCATAATTTTGAATAGAAAACGTTCTAATAGAAATAAATTTTAGACAAAAAATTACATTAGAACTTGTAATTGAAATTGGAATTTCAATGCATAAAATAAGTTTTCACTCATTAAAATATGAAATAATTTTTCCATCCTCATCATTTATGGTTGAGAAAGTATTACTATAGGCCGAAATGTCACACCTCAGTGTTTAATCGATTTCCACGTTTTGAGACACCCTCAAACCGACCATGAAGTTTTGACTATGGCGTCTGCCTATATATCTGTGAATATCTTAAATCTGTTTTATTTCTCAAAAATACTATGCTAAAAATCCTAAAAAATGTATTCTATGCTTTTTTTGTTAGGATCCGTGATTTCGGTTTTATTTATCGAAATTACTATATAAAAAAAGAAAATGCAAATTTTCGGCAAAACCACGTGAGATACGGACAAAAATTGTATGGATGAATTGCAGCTTTTAAAAAGTCCTCGGAAATTTCGTTAAACAATTTTTTGATAGAATTTATCACTTTCGTTTCATTTAACAAAAATACTATCAGTTATGTTAATTTAAAAATATGAAAACATTTGAAATTTTCGTGCAGTCCTTTAAATGGATTGAAATCTTTATACATTTCTTCAAATCTTTTCAAGTATGTAAAATCTATATAATTTCTTCACATTTTAACAGAAAGAAATGAATTGCTGGTACAATCTTATTGCGCGTTAGATCAGCCATCGATATGTCTATATTCCAGCCATACAGATTGCTGATCTAACCCACAATATAACTATATCAGCAATTCATTTCTTTCAGTGTGTGTGTAATCTTTTGGAATCTTTAAAAAGAGTTGCAAAATCTTTGAAAACTTTAAAAGATTTTTTTAATTTTTTTAGCGATATTGTAAACTTGAAGAATTCTTCTAAATATTCGTACAATAATCGTTCCGAACATTTTCGAATTTGTTTGAAATCATTAAGATATTTG
>NC_046659.1:44802225-44804415 GCF_010883055.1 Belonocnema kinseyi | reverse complement strand
ATTTTTGGTTAAGAAATCATGTGTTTTGTTAAAAGGTCGTCTTTCTTTGTAGAAATTAAATTTTTTTATGGAAAATTTATACTTTTTGATTAAAAATTACATGTTTCGGTTGAATTATGAACTATAAATATGTTTTGGTAGTAAAGTCGTCCTGTTGTAAATGCAAATATATTGTTAAAAATTAAAATTATAAGTTTTGGTTGGAAATACTCTTTTTGTTTTTAAAATTAAATAATTTCGTTGAAAGTTCATTATTTTGTTGGAAATTGACCTTCTTTAGTAGAAATTTAATCCTTTTGGTTGAAAATTTGATCATTTTTGGTAAAAAATGCAATTGTTTGTTTAAAATATCAACTGTACATCTTCTTGGGTTTGAAAGTCGATTATTTCACTAAGAGTTGAACTACTTTGTAAAAAAAATACGTTTTTTTAACAAGGCTTTTTAATTATGATTGGAAATTTAACTATTTGGTTGAAACTTTAATTCTTTCATTGAAAACTCATATTTTTCGCTTAAAAATTTCGACTTTTTGTAGATAATTCGTCTTTTTTACTTTAAAATTAAATAATTTCTTTAAAAATTCATGTGTTTTGTTTAAGATTTGTCTTTTTTTGTAGATTATCAATTTTCTTGGTCGAAAATTCATCTGATTGGTCGAAAATTTAACAACTTTGTTTAAAATTAACTTTTTCTTTAAAAAATTATTTATCTTTATCTGAAAATGTAACTATGAAAAAATGTAACTATGAAAATGTAAATATTAAATTCGGGATGATTTTTTCGCCAAATTGTCTGTCTTTGACGCTACACAAGTTTTGCAAGATAGCGACAGAGACACCAATTTGGAGGACATTTTCTATTTTTGCGACAAATTTGGTGGAAACTTCGACAAGGCTGCTTCAAAAGCGGAATGGCGCCTTGTGTATCGAGATTTTTCTTCGCAACCTGAACTTGACATGCTATCTTTCGATGAGATGTGGAAAAAAATTTTATCGAATAAATACGCGAACGGTAATGCCAAATATGCCCAATTGACGAAATTGGTAGGATGCATTAAGTCTTTGCCTCACTCAAATGCTTCCGCAGAAAGGACCTTTTCGATTTTACCCGATGCTTCGACGAAAAAGCGTAATCGCTTATCGACAGATAGCGTTAATGCTATTACCGTCGTAAAATCCGCAGTGCATCAGCAAAACTAAACTGCTCGAGCTGCTGTGGTTTCAGATGATCATTTGTCTCGAATGTCGTCTGAAAGTTTATATGAACCGCCAAATAAGAAAATGAAGGCTTTAACTGTGCATGCCGGGGCGAATGATGATTGAATGTGTGTGTGAATGAAGTATATTTACTTTTTATTTTTCGTTTGCGAGAGGCGAGGGGACTCACATTCAGAAAGCACCCCGATATATTTTTTTATTTATGTATTATATGTAATGATTTAATTTATTTTCTGTTTGTGAGAGGCGAAGGGACTCACGTTCCAGAAAGCACCCCGATTTTGTTTTCATGTATACATTCTATAAAATGATTTTATTTATTGTTAGTTTGTTAGAGGCGAGGAGAACTTCTTTTTATTTTGTTATTCCCAAATTTTTGTGCAAGTCATTTTCGGTGGTTTTTATGCCTTTCAGGCTTTTTCCACCGAGCCAATATATTTATTTATATATACGGCTCAAAATTGTCGTTTTTTTTGCCATTAAATAACCTTCCTTCCAATTTAGTAATTTAAGTTTTGAATATATATTTTTTACATGTTTTGCATTACATGTAAAGAATTTTAAAAAATTTCTTTCTTGACTTAAAAGTCAACTATTTGGTAAAAAATGTACTTTTTTGGATGACATCAACTGTTTTTAATAAAAAAAACTTTTATCTTTTTTTTTGAAAATTCATCATTTTAGTTAAAGGCTGAAAATTCAACTGTTTTGTGAAAATTTTTCTTTTTGGATGAGTTCCACAGTTTTTAATCAAAAATTAAAACTTCTTTTGTTGTTGAAGATTTATCATTTTAGTAGCAAATGTAATTATTTTGTTGGAAATTTGTTATTCTCTTCTTTTTTTTAGTTGAAAATTCAATTATTTTGATTGTAAGTTAATTTCTAACATTTTCAATTGGCGAACTAAAATTTTTATCTCTAAATAGCAATGCAAAAATATTAATCTGGAACAACTTAAAATAAAAACAATGT
>NC_046659.1:44800884-44802125 GCF_010883055.1 Belonocnema kinseyi | reverse complement strand
GAAATCTCTAAAATGTTAAAGTCATAAAAATTTTTAAACGGTTATTTCGTATTTTAAAATAATTTAATTAAAAAAATTGTAAAATTAAAAGGTGTTAAAAGTATGTGTTTTATACATATGAATTATTGAGCGTTTAAATGAAATATTTCTGAATTAAAAATTTTTTTCAAAGCAATTGTATGTTTTTCTGAATTGGATCAGAGATTTTTTGAAAAAAAAATGTAATTCAGATCCGGGACAAGCCATTATAAACAACAATTAAAAACTATACAAATTTGAACAGAGTGGTTAGAAATAAAAAGCCTTGATTTGTTAAAATTGTAATGAGCTAAATTTTAAGTTTAAACGCTACAATTTTAATTTAGAATAATATTCAAAATTAATTTAAAACTTGAAATTATTTGAAATAATTTGAAACACGATGTAGATTTTTGCAGATTTAAAACAAAAGCTTTTGAGACTTGTAAAACATTCAAAAAGAATAACAAAAATTAAAAAAAAAAGGAATCAGGACGATTTTAAGGCATTTTTTTTTATTTTGCTGTTTTTTTAAGTTTAGGAAAAAAATCTAATTAACACAATAAATCAATTTTCAACCCAAAAGTTTATTTTTCAACAAAATAAATTAATCTTCTATCAAATAATTGGTGTTTTAACTAATAAAATGTACAGGATAAAGTTTCAAACAAAAATGGACTAGTACAATTTCCAGATAAAAACTGTGCTAGAAAATTGAATTGAAAAAGAAAAAAAGCGAATTTTCAACAAAATTGTTAAATTTTCAAGGGAAAAGGTGAATTTTTGAGAAAGAAGATTAATGTTCTATACAAAAAACAAACTATTTCCCAACTTAACCAATATAAACAATTAATTTTTAATCAATCATATAATAGTTACATTTTCAGATAAAGATAAATAATTTTTAAAGAATAAATTAATTTTAAACAAAGTTGTTAAATTTTCGACTAATCAGATGAATTTTCGACCAAGAAAATTGATAATATACAAAAAAAGACAAATCTGAAATAAGATATATGAATTGTTAAAGAAATTATTTAATTTTAAAGTAAAAAAGACGAATTATCCACAAAAAATCGAATTTTTTAAGCGAAAAATATGAGTTTTCAATGAAACAGTTGAACTTTCAACCAAATAGTTAAATTTTCAATCATAATTAAAAAACCTTGTTAAAAAACATTTTTTTTTTGACAAAGTAGTTCAACTCTTAGTGAAATAATCGA
>NC_046659.1:44796255-44800784 GCF_010883055.1 Belonocnema kinseyi | reverse complement strand
GATGTTTCTCCGGGTCGTAAAGCATCGCTCTTCATCTATTGGATGCCTGCCCGCGGTTGGTCTTAGTGTCGCCTCTCTTTCTTTGTTGCCGGCTTGTTCTAGGTGTGCGATATCTCCGGGTGTTTCTCGCACCACAGAGCATGCAGCCGTGCCATGTAACCCCGTTCACGGGCCACACTCGCATCGTAGCTGTCTAGCAAGTTGTGATTCAGTCGCTCCGTTCACCCAAAGGTCACGAGATCCCGCCGATCCATCGCATTGAATCCATTTTCATTGGCTCCCCCCGCTCTAGATTGGTCGGCATTGTTGGCCGACCGATTGTCGGGAGCCCTGCGCGTTCTGTTGTTTTGAACCGCACTTACTACAACTATGTTTGGTGTTGCCATTGTTGTTCCCACGAGAAGCTAGGGAAAGGGTTCGTCCATCCTTGTAGAGCCCCGCATGCAAGGATAAGGCTGCTTACGGCACGGTTTGCACACTTCCGCTTGGAGGTTAATTCCTTCGGGACCACCCCTGGACAATTGTCCGCGACTGCCTATTTATTTTTGTAACAATATTCAGCAGACACCCTTGGTACAGGGACCCTCTATCCGCAACCCGAGGACGCGTTCGGTGGCTTTGTCATAGGCCCTTCGGTTTGGTTCTAGAGGAATCAAAACCGAACCGAATATATATATAAAGAAAATCATAATAAGTTTAGAATTAGTAAACTTAATATTAAACTAAAGGTCTAAAAATGTGCAAATTTTACAATTAGTGTTGTGTAAATTGTATTGGTATTTTAAAACAGTATAAATAGTTCTTAAATTAGTTTTTAAATTTTCTAAAGTTTACCTTTTTTACATACATAGATGTCAAAAAAGCCTACCCAATTTTTTCAAATTTCAATCACTTATTTCTAAGAAAAAATCACCCCCGTTTACCGGTAACTGAAATGGATTAGAAAAAAATCGCCAAGACCCAAGAATAAAAATTGGATGTACAGCGAATTTTTAAATTTTTAACCCTAGAAGGATCCTATACATTTTTTTGTTCTCACCAGCTCCTGTGGGTGGCAAATATCCCCCATTTGGTTTCCTTGTGCACAATCTTTTCCTTTCATCAGCATCAGATGATAATATGCTCCATTCTCTTCATTTTTTAATGTCGAAGAGATTGTTGTATATAACATCCTGTTTCAATGAATTTAAAATGTTGCAAAAATTTTTTTAAACAAATAAAAATCGCAAAAAATTATGTTTTTGACATTTTTGGGAAAAATTCATGCCCTTGCTTTTATAATGAACTAATTAAAAATTTTCATACCCCATTTTGATGAGGACAAATTGCACCTTAAGGTGATGTTGGTTATAATTAGGTTTCTTTCGAAAAGTATATTTATTTGAACATTCGAAGTTAGACAATTTAAGAAAATAAGAAATATCATAAGTGCGGGCAGAATGCTTATTATTATAAATAATTTGAATATATAATGGGCAATCTCTTTATTTTATGAAGCACAATAAGGTGGTTTCGTCTAAATAAAGATAAAAAAATTAAGAAAAAGTTTTTTTCGATGAAAATGCGGTAAGTAAGTTTGAAAGATAGGAAAAATTCATCAGAATTAAAAAATGAAGCCTTTTCTAATAAAAAAAAACTATTTTTATTTTCAAACTAATTATCGAAATAAAATAAAATTAAAGAACAATTAATTAAAATAAATTTTGCATCAAAGAAGCTCCATATACTTCGGTGCAAAGGTTGCACAAGACCGCCCTATGTTCGTCACATACAGGTCGGTTGCAACTTCTCTCTCTCTTTTCTGCGACACTGTAGTCACAGGATCGGCACTTTTTAGTTCGTATATTCTGGATATCTTTGATAAAAAAAAACAATTATTCATTTGTTATTTATTAATTCATTTATTACATTTGATATATATCACATTTTTAGTAATTTTCACTTAAATTACAAAAAATCAATTCGAAACAAATGTGCTCCAAGCGCTCAGTATTTACTTTTCACCTGACAGACAGCGAACAACCGGCAACATCAACCACTTAACCGCACTCTAGGATAGTCGAACTGAATTATGGTTAGGGTCTGCACCAAAAAATCCGATAGATTTGTTTTATTTATTTAAATACATATTTTAATACAATTTATTTATTTAAAAAACAGATATATATCAGAAATTTCCATAGAATTTTTTTTTATTAATACTGTAAGATAAAGTCAACAATATCGAGCGCCGAAATTGTAATTAGAGCAAATATTCTGTAATTCTATGGGGTCGGCTGAAATATCCCGAAAAATAAAATTCCCGAATCGGTAAAACTCTCTGTCCCGAAAAATACAATTCCAAAACTAACCCAATTCCTGAACAGTTTATAATATTGACGAATTTGAAAATTGCCAAATAATAAAACTCCCCAAATAAAATTGTTTCTTAATCAATATTAATTATTTAATAAAAATACACGGAGAAAAAGATATCGCACAATGATATCGCAAAACCTCTATATTGCAAGAAAGCACAATATGATAACGTACAATCAGGTCCTGGAGCTTTGTACGATATTATAATGCACTAATATCACCGAAAAAAATAAAGTTACATTTTGTTTTTGTCATCTGCTATACGGCGTCCTTAGCAGCAATGGGAAAAAGGCAGAGTATGAGTGAGTTCGAGCTATAAACCGGGACACCAGATTTAAAACAATCACAGAAAAAAGTAAAAAATTGCTGCAGGTAAGACCTGCAGCTGAGGTTAGGAAAATTATTCTGAACTCGTGGACGTAAAATGTAACTGACAGATGGGAATCCCCATTTTTCTGAAATTTAATGAATTTAAACGACGCTGGATAGCGCTGGCGTCGTAATTGTAACTACACCTCGAATAAAAATGGAGCGATTATACGATAAAAGATTATTCAGGCAAGGTTACAAATGGAAAATTATCTTCGATTCATGTGAATTTTATCTGGCAAGGTTAATTTTTGTTCCGATGAATCGTTCACCTGGAATCGATATAAAATTTATCTTTAATTTTTCCTGTGATCGTTTGTTCACTACTCGAACCGTCGCGAGATCACAAAAGAAGAAATTACATTATACGATATATAATGTAAAAACTTGCATTGTACGATATCACGATTTTGCGCTATTATAATGCAATAATTGCGATGTATAGCGCAGGAATTACGGTATATATTGTAATTCATGCGATATCGTTTTCTCAGTGTATGAGAATAAAATATTGTTATCAAATAAATTTTTGTTTGATATTTAAAGTGTTAAAAATTATTGTTTAAATTTAAAATTAAAATTATACAAAAAATTTGCCGACAAATTAATGTACAATAACACGCGATTTTTAATTAACATTTCGATTTTTCGGAAGAACTTTTGTGATTCAAAAAATACAATGTACATTTTCAACCAAAATATCTTATCCAGAAATATATTTGGTTTTAATTATTGTTATTTTTAATTTAAATAATAATGTTTTTAACTTTCTACTGCTTTACCGTCATATTTTACGAAGAATGAGATAACAAGAATTCGACTTTGTAGTACGATGAGGGCAGCACCTCGATAGGGGAGAAAATGTGATGTTCTATACATATAATTCCCCACTCCCACGCCCCGTACCGCATCTACGTTTATACATCTACTATCGGCGAGAAAATTCGAGTCCTCTGGTTTTGACGTTGAATAAGCATGTGAAGAAAAAATGGTAGGTTAATGAAAGAGGTATCATTTTAAAGGTATAAATGTTGTACGTTAATGAGCCGAAAAGTAATATTCCAAAAAATTATTTGTAGCTTACAGATCTGAAAATGCGATGAAAAGTGTGGAAATTTGATAGCTTTTAAAAACAGTGAACTTTGAAGCATAGTTTTTTATTGAAAAAATAATAGGAAAAATCTGAAAAAATCACGGTGGTACATTAAACATTTCAGAACAGATTGCCGTCTAAAAATTTGCAAAATATAAATAATTGTACGTTTTTTGTGAATAAATATGCGCCAGCTTTATCTTCAGTTCTAATGAAGATAATGAAGTGATTTAAATTGGAGGTAGTTAGTTGAACTATCTGTAATAATTTACAATTTGAAGGATGTATTTGCCTCTTGTTGTCTTCGTACAAATTTCGATATTTGAAGTCAGTTTTTTATATAGGAAAGCAAGTGAGAGAGCCCAGCGTGGTGCCGTTTTTTCAGGGGATCGTCCTCGGTTTTATTTAATATAGGAAAAGGGTTTGAAGGCCAGAGTGAAGCTCAGAGGCACAAGTTGGGTAGGTCGGGCTGAGGAAAACCGAGGAGGATCCCTTGAAAAAACGGCACCACGCTGGGCTCTTGCATTTGCTTACCTATATAAAAAGCTGACTTCAAATATCGCAATTTGTAAGAAGACAACAAGAAACACATACTTTCTTCAAATTGTAAATTACTAGGCAGTCTGATAAGTACCTGAAAATTCTAAGAGATGGCATTAGTATTCACTAATGTGAACCATTTTCGTCGAGCTTGATCCTTCAAATGACG
>NC_046659.1:44793454-44796155 GCF_010883055.1 Belonocnema kinseyi | reverse complement strand
GATCTGGGCGCCCAAAAGAGGTCACTACACCAGAAAATGTCGAAAAAATCCATGATATGATGTTGAATGATCCCAAAGTGAAATTGAGAGAGGCAGCTAATGATGTAGGCATATCATTGGAACGTGTGGGCAATATCGTGCATTCAGTGTTGGGCATGAAGAAGCTCTGCGCGCGATGGGTGCCGCGTTTGCTCACAGTGAACAAAAAACGAATTCGCGTGACAACTTCTCAGCAGAGTTTGGCATTATTTTCGCGTAAGCCGACCGAGTTTTTGCGCCGATTCATAACCATGAATGAAACCTGGATCCACAACTACACTCCTGAGTCAACGCAACAGGCAAAACAGTGGGTTCCACCGGGCCAAAGTGCTCCGAAGCGTCCAAAAACGCAACAATGGGTCGGAAAGGTTATGGCCTCCGTATTTTGGGGTGCACATATTGGGATGCATAATATTCGTGGACTATCTTGAAAAAGGTAAAACCATAACCGGAGCATACTATTCATCATTATTGGACCGACTGAAAATCGAAATCGCCGAAAAACGACCGCATTTGAAGAAGAAAAAACCGCTTTATCATAACGACAATGCGCCTGTTCATTCATGCTTAGTTGCAGAAGCAAAATTGCATGAAATCGGCTTTGAATTGGTTCCTCAGCCACCGTACTCACTAGACCTGGCCCCCAGCGACTATTACTTGTTCCCTAACCTGAAGAGATGGCTCACCGGTATGCATTTTTACTCAAATGAGGAGCTCATACCTGAAACTGAGGCGTATTTTGGAGACCTTCCGATCGAGTACTTTTCGGACGGTATCAAAAAGTTAGAAAATCGTTGGACTCGCTGTATCGAGCTAAAAGGAGAATATGTTGAAAAATAAAACCGACTTTGGCCAAAAAAACGTCTCCGTGTTTCATTTTTCAAGGACTTATCAGACTGCCTAGTATTACAGATAGTTCAACTAACTACATCCAATTTAAATCACTTCATTATCTTCATCAGAACTGAAGATATTGCGGTTGCATATTTATTCACAAAAAACGAACAATTATTTATATTTTGCACATTTTTCGATGGAAATATGTTCAGAAATGATTAATGTACCACCATGAAGTTTTTCAGATTTTTCCTATTATTTTTTCAATAAAAAACTATGCTTTAATGTACAACATTTGCACCTTTAAAATGATACCTCTTTCATTAACCTGCCATTTTTTCTTCACATAATTATTCAAAGTCAAAGCCAGTGAACTCGAATTTTCTCGCCGATGGTAGTCCCTTGTTTCCTATGTACATGGTACTACCTTCCTCCTTCTTTCTCTGCATGTAAAATCGTTGGTCAGAGTATATGATTTTGAATCTATATTATCCGTTGCTCCGCGCAGCAAATCCCGGTTTTAGCAAAGATTTCTAAAAACTCCGATAAAGTAGAAGCAGGGATTCTGACATGATTTACAAAATAACAAATTGCTATAAAATTATAATACTTTCGCGATTCTAATTCTTATTTTATTTGTGAAATTAGTGACAATATTAAAGTTTTGCCACATCAATTAATTATAATGCTAATTTTTCAATTAAGTACATATTTATTTTTCGAATTGGTATTGCACAAATCCGGTCTATTAAGTGTAAATAATATAAATGTTTATTTAAATGTTTTATTAAATAATTTTATAGAATTTAATCAATATTGATCCTAGATTAGAAGTAAACTGCACCACTCGATTCTATGTATAAAATAAATCTATAAACTTTAATAAATTTTCACTATTATTCGAAACCTTTTTTTTTACAAATGTATCCCTTTTAAGGTTGTAGTATTTTAAATCAAAACTTTACTATTATTTCGCAAGGATAAAAATCAAATAATTCCCGAATTTGTGCAATTGATCTCTTAAATTGAAATTTCAATGCATAAAATAAGTCTTCACTCATTAAAATATGGAATAATTTTTCCATCCTCATCATTTATGGTTGAGATAGTATTATGATAGGCCGAAATGTCACACCTCAGTGTTTAAACGATTTCCATGTTTTGAGACACCCTCAAACCGACCATGAAGTTTTGACTATGGCGTCTGCCTATATGTCTGTGAATATCATAAGTCTGTTTTATTTCTCAAAAATACTATGCTAAAAATCCTGAAAAATGTATTCTATGCTTTTTTTGTTAGGATTTGTGATTTCGGTTTTATTTATCGAAATTACAATATAAAAAAGGAAAATGCAAATTTTCGACAAAACCACGTGAGATACGGACAAAAGTTGTATGGATGAATTGCAGCTTTTAAAAAGTCCACCATTAAATGGATTGAAATCTTTATACATTTCTTCAAATCTTTTCAAGTATGTAAAATCTATGTAATTTCTTCACATTTTAACTGAAAGAAAAGAATTGCTGGTACAATCTTATTGCGCGTTGGATCAGCCATCGATATGTCTATATTCCAGCCATACAGATTGCTGATCTAACCCACAATATAACTATATCAGCAATTAATTTCTTTCAGTGTGTGTGTGTGTGTGTGTGTGTGTGTAATCTTTTGGAATCTTTAAAAAGAGTTGCAAAATCTTTGAAAACTTTAAAAGATTTTTTAAATTTTTTTAGCGATATTGTAAACTTGAAGAATTCTTCTAAATATTCGTACAATAATCGTTCCGAACATTTTCGAATTTGTTTGAAATCATTAAGATATTTG
>NC_046659.1:44776649-44793354 GCF_010883055.1 Belonocnema kinseyi | reverse complement strand
CAAAATTATTCTTAAACAATTTTGCACTTCCAGTCTACAAGTATGAACAGTCTCATTCCTAGCTTAATTTGAAAACTCAATAACAAACATCATATACATTTTTTATTGCTCAACTAATTTTGGTATGAAAGTTTATTAGAAATAATAGTTCAGCACATAAAAAGCAGAACATGGAGGATTTTCATGGAGTCAGAATCAAAATGGTGGTTTTTAAAATCTAAGTTTAGAAATGTTGAGGAGGTGCCAAAGAGAAAATTACAATTGCTGAAGTGTGGACAAATTTGTTTAAACTGCACGGAGAAAACGATATTGCATGAATTGCAATATATATACCGTAATTCCTCCCCTATATGTAGTAATTATCGCATTATAATAGCGTAAGATCGTGATACCGTACATTGTAAGATTTTACATTATATTATTATTTTATTATATATACGAGGCTTCTAGTAGTGACCAAGCGATGTTAGTGCATTATAATATCGTACAAAGCTCCGGAACCTGCTTTACGTTATCATATTGCGCTTTATTTCAACATAGGGTTTTTGCTATATCATTGTGCGATATCTTTTTCTCCGTGTGATTCGGGAAAATTATCAAAATAATTAGTCTTTCCTTTCAAGTAATGTTTGATATTTCCGGCTCCAGACGTTTTACTACTGGTACTTCGATTTACTTTTTAGTAACTTAAGCCTCGACCAAAACAGACCAATTTTCAAATCGAAGTAGAAGCTCATGCGTGTGCCTGAGTGACAACCGCAGACCCGCGCACCCCGCGCACCTCCTGTAATACCTTCCTCTGGCGCGGCGTCAATTCTTGGAAGGGCAATAGAAGGGAAGGCTATTGAAGGGTTTCAATGTATTGCATTAGGTAATAATAATATTGTTTATATGTTCGACTATGAGTGATGAGTGATAGTAAAATATATGGAGAAGTATATTGCAAGAGAAAATATAGTACAGAAAATGTTGATGAAGCAAAATATTCAACTGAAGTGATTATGTAATTACTTGAAGAAATTAATAAAAATAAATAATTACTAAAACTAATGTAAATCAACGTTCCTACCATTATTAATTAATTAATTATTTTTAATTCTTATTAAATATATAGTGCATACATTTTCTAATAAAAATTCGTTTCTTTAAAATGAATGATGATTATCAATTATTATAAATTTAAAAAGTATCGTAGGAAATGATCATCGAAAGACATTCTTAATTCACGTCGTAAACAAAGTATGTCTCTTCCTTAAAAAATAGTCAAGCTATAAATATATTGATTACAATTTTTTAAATAACTAATAATTGTAAATTTTCAAAGCACCACAGAAAAAAATAATCGGAAAGATATTCTTAGTTAGTTATTTTAAAAATGGAGCCTACTCGTAGAAAGAAAACCAAACTCTTAACTTTTCAATTGAAATTGTTTCAATAATTACTACACGGAGAAAACTGGATACTAGCAGTTAGTATCTGGATACTAAGCCGTAACATATCTGTGACTTAATTATAAGACAACGATCTAGATACTTAGAATAAATATCCGCAGATATTAAGTCTTTAATATCCGTAGATATTAAGTCTTTAATATCCAAGATACTTATTCTAAATATCTGAGATACTTATTCTAAATATGCGAGATACTTATTATGAATGTCTCCGATGTTTATTCTAAGTATATATGATATTAAAGCAAGAAGCGAAAAATTTGAAAAAAAGATCTTTGATATTACTGTTAAGTATCTGAGATGTTAAATTTAAATATTTCAGATATTACAGTGAATTATCTAACATGCTACTGTTTATTATATATGATATTGAAGAGTAATATCCAGTGAATATTACTAATAATTATATGGAATACTAAGATTTATTAGGAAATAAATTATTAATCTGAATGAGTCAATTTGAATATAAAAACGATATATTATCGACCAAAATGAATGAAATAATTTATTTTGGTTAATATTACATTCATGTACTAGGCAAGGTCATTCATTCAGATTTATAAAGAATAATAAGCACACAAATGTAGGTTTGAAATACTTAGATTAAAAAGTGATCGTGAATTATTTTTTGTTTTAGTTAAATTTACAATACAATTTGTTATTTAAATTATAATACAATCTTATTTTACGTAGTCCGTAATGACGTATATTTTCCATTATAATGTTTGTGCATAAGTACAGGATGGTGCTTGTGCAACTCTATTTGCTTAACAAAGTGACCTTCTTTACACTTAACAGCCTCATAAGCGAAACAATTTTTGTAGCATAATATTGTTTTATACATATCACAAGAAAATATCACATTGTCTGTTCGATGATAAATTAAAATTTCGGTGATTTTCGCAAACATCGGCAGCTCATCGCTAACACTAATTTCAACCGTAGAAAGTACACAGCATTTTTAGTAAAAAATTATAAGATTTCGAAGAAGTTTAAAAAATATATATCTCGTAGAATCTGCGGTAAGCTGGCGGTGTTCACTATAGTATGTTGTGTCAGATTCTTTTTAAATTATCAGTATTTAAAACAAAAATTATTAAACAATCAAGACCATGTACCATTTTTAACAAAAATGTAGATTGCCTTAGTGTGTTTCGCCTGATATCGGTATCGTTAAACAAAAATAATTAAATTTAACTCCAATGATTTTTAGTTTACAATAATAGAATGTACAAGTTTGAAAAATTTGGAATTATGTCTGTGCTTTTAGTTGGAAATTGGTATTTTAAATTGAATATGTTGGGCGTTTCCACCAGAAATTGGTATTTTTAGTAAAACAATAATGAGATGAGACAATAATGACATTTGTTAGTTAGTTTAGAGTGTTTAACCTCAGGTCGATATTTTAAAAGCAAAATCATTTTAATTAAATGTAATTTGGTTTCAAATTCCTAAATTCACAATCTTAACCAATTTCAGATTATGTCTGTGTTTTTAGTTGAAATTTATATTATTATTCAAAAATTTTAGACATTAAAATAGGGTTGATTTCTTTCTGAGTTATGTAATAAAAAGAAGAAGAAAACAAGAAAGAAAAACTCGAAGAAAAAAAATAAGAAAAGGTTAATTATTTTACAAACTAGTGAAATTATGGAAAAGGAAAACGAAAACAAGAATCAACAAAGAACACAAGAGAAGAAATACAAGAAGAAAAATATACAGTATTTTCCGAGCTATAAGCGTTCTTCAAAAAGGTGTAAATTGTGCTATTAAGAATAAAAATGTAAAATTTTAAAGAACATTTCATTAAGAACAAAAAATTTAATGTTGATTATTTTCTGAATTATTGACATTGAAGAAGTAGAATAAAACAAGATACAACAATGAAAACAAAGAAAAATTGTAAAAAGTTCGTTATTTTTCGAGTTCTTGGCATTTTGAAAAAAGCGGTATTTTACCTTAATAATGGGAAGAAGACAAGGAATTAAAAAGGTTGATTATTTTATAAGCTATCATCATTGATGTAAAAGAAGAAAACTAAAAACTGCAAATAAGAAGAGAAACATTAATTATTTTTGGAGCAATTAAAGGCTCTGTTAACTTTTTCGCATGAAATCAGTTATTTTAAACAAAAATCATTACATTTGAAACATGATTAACTATTTATAACAATTGATCCTTAGGTCATGTCAGTGTTTCTCATCGGTAATTATTGGTATTAAAAAAAAATTAGATTTTAAAGAACAGTTGAAATTTTATGATTCTTGGTTATTTTGGTGTAGTTAACCTCAGATCGATATTTCAAAAGCAAAATCATTTAAATTAAATGGAATTAATTTCTTTTAAAATTCTCAAATTTACAATCTTAACTAATTCCAGATGATGTTAGCGTTTTTAGTTGGAAATTTACGTTTTTATTCAAAAATCATTAGGCTTCAGACATGCATACGGATTCTTACCTTAAAAATGAGTGTGAAAACTTTAAAACCAGTTAAATATTTTCAGAGATATTGATACTTTTCAAAAGCTTAAAAATTAGAAAAATTTTGCAAAGATTAAAATAAGGTTAATTACTCTGTGAGTTATTGGAATTAAAAATGAAGAAAAAATAGAAATCAGAAAATTTTAATCATTTTCCGATTATGTTAACTTTTTCGCATAAAATCTGTTATTTCAAACAAAAATCATTATATTTGGAACAATATGAACTATTTAAAACAACTGATTATCACGTTATGTTAGTGTTTTTCAAAAACTAAACTGTTGAAAAATAATGAGAATTAAACATCACTTTTCAGTTGTTGAAAAGTCAAAAACAAAGCAAATTTGGGGTTAAAAAGATGTGTTGAAAATGTAATATTCACAATACTTAACATGCGTATTTAATAAATGAGTACATCAAACTACCCAGCAATTTTATAACCTTGATTTTCCAAAAATAATATAATAATAAGACAATTTCTTGTTGTAGTGCTCATTTTTTATTTTAATTGAAAAATTGTGAGAGATAAAAAAGCAATAATCGCACTGAATTTGTTTTCTATTTGAGATAAGGAACAGAAATTAAAATATACCAAACTTACATTCGGAAAGATCGGTGGCTCTTCATAGTTACTCACATCGTTTCCAAAAGGCTGATTATTTCTTAGCAGAAGTGGTTTCAAAATGCTGTTCGATCCAGTAAACTTTTTTGAGAGTTATGCCTTTTTTTATTCAGAGGTTAGATTTCCTAAGCTATGAATTTGAAAGAAATGTAAGAAGAAGATTCATACTCACTGAAAAACAAATCTGCTTGGCTCACGCTTCACACACTTTAAACACGCCAAAAATTCCATTTCACAAATCTGATCAACAATATTATACGATTTAAAAAAGTACACGAAAACGTCGTTTTAAAATTCCTGTTGCTTCTTCGGATGTCTTCGGACAAGAAGATGAAATGCGTGCGATGTGGCGTCCCAATGTTGGCAAAGTTTTCCTTGCGCTTAGGTTATGGCAGTGCGCCTATTGGTCTTGTGTTAACTGCGACCAATCACGTAGCGCGTGCGTGCGCAAACACTGGCAATATATTTCTAGTATCTCGGATACTTACGATTCAAATCTCAAATATTTAAATTTAACATCTCAGATTATTATAACCTTAAAATCTTGTGTTACTAGCCAGTAATATCTCGTATTAAGTGTTAGTATATACATTTCTAATATCTATTTGCTAGTATCTAGTTTTCTCCGTGTAGTTCTTGTAAATTCACAAAGCAAAATAAAAAAGAGTCATCGAATGGGCATTTTTAGTTGATTTCGAAAACAAATTAACTTTTAGAAAAAAGGGCAAACTCTTAATTTTTAATTGAAAATTTGAAAATAATTAATAGTTCTGATAAATTTACAAAGCAACATAGAAAATAGTCATCCCATAAACATTCTTAGTTGAGTCCTTAAATA
Source organism: Belonocnema kinseyi (assembly GCF_010883055.1). NCBI lineage: Eukaryota > Metazoa > Arthropoda > Insecta > Hymenoptera > Cynipidae > Belonocnema > Belonocnema kinseyi. The sequence goes on along the minus strand of NC_046659.1, from coordinate 44,787,961 downwards.
AATTTGATTGTGGACAAAATGGCAAACTCCTAATTTTTTAAATAAAAATTTTTTAAATAATTAATAGTTCTTGTAAATTTGCAAAGAAACATGGAAAAGAGTCATCCGATAGACGTTTTTAGTTGAGTTCCTAAACAAATTAACTTGTAGGAAAAAGGGTAAACTTTTAAGTTTTTTAAATTGAAATTGTTTAAATAATTAATAGTTCTTGTAAACTTATGAAGCAACATAGAAAAGACTCATCGAATGGACATTCTTAGTTGATTTCGAAATTAAATTAACTTGTTGAGAAAAGGGAAAACTCTAAATATTTAATTGAAAATTTTTAAATAATTAATAGTTCTGGTAAATTTACAATTCAACATAGAAAAGAGTCATCCTATAGACATTCCTAGTTAAGTCTTTAAATAAATTATCTTGTGGAAAAAATGTCAAACTCATAATTTTTTAAATTAAAATTGTTTAAATAATTAATAGTTCTAGTAAATTTGCAAAGCAAAAGAGAAAATTCATCCGATAGACATTCTTACTTGACCCCGTAAAGAAATTGACTGCTAGAAAAAAGGGGCAAACTCTTAATTTTTAAATTTAAATTGTTTAAATAATTAATATGTCTTGTAAAATTTATTTCAGTGCTAAAATTATAAGTCTTCATCCACAAAAAATGTATTTTTAACAAAACATGAAATATATTTTTGACCAAAACAGTTGACTTTTCCACGAAAAACATTAATTTTTCTCAAAAGATAAACACACATTAGTTTTAAAAGAAAGAATAATTATTTTCAATATTGTTCTAAATCAGTTTAAAAAATTTTGTATTGAAATAGTATTTTTAGTAAACTTTCATAAAAAATTAGTTCAGCCATAAAAAATGTATATTCTTTGTTCTTGAGTTTTCAAATTAAGTTAGGAATGAGACTATGTATACTTTTGAACTGGAAGTGCAAAATTATTTAAGGATAATTTTGAGAAATGCGATTGTTTGAGAAATAAACTAAAATTATGAAATTAATGAATAAGATTTCAAATCTGGCCAAATTTTAGATTCCGGAATTTCCCCAGCTAAGTAACATATTGCACCAAAACATTTAAGCAGCTGCAGTGGATTTGAGTAAAATTTACTGAACCATTTTTTATGAAGTAAAATTTCACATAAATTCGAAAATTTATTATTTAATTTACAACATTATAAGTTAAATAAGATATTGTTGGAATCGTTTTAATTAGCAAATCTCGATTATTCTATTTATTAATTAGCAAGTTATGAGGCAAAGAAATTTCAAAATAATGCCAGTGATGCAAATTTCCACTTAAAAACATCTCGACAACTGTGAAGAATCAACCCTTGCCTGATATCAACTTATTTAACATAACTTTACCCAACAGAACCTGACCTCACCTAACCTGAATTAACAGAAACTCATTCAACTACACGTAAAGCTCTGGAAGCATATTTTCCTAGTAGCAAATGTGTGCTACATTGAATGGATCAACTCGAGCCTAACCTAGAAATAAATCTAACCTAGCCTAACCTAACCTAACCTCACGAAAGACAATTAAACTGATTGTGTTGTCCCGTTGTGTTTGCGGTACCGTTTCACTCAGCTTCGGCTTAACCTAGATAGAGGTTTAACCTATCTTAACCTAACAAAACCTGAACTAACCTAACCGATTAAGCTGGCAACCCTGTTCTTGCGTACTTACATATTTTGACATTAATAGCAGTAAATGTCTGGAGTTTCGTAACCGCTTGTTGCTAGCATTATTCGCCTGTGCCTGTAACCAGGGCACCTCCACGTGTTGACGGTGGGCAACGGATCCAGATTGGCTGAGTCCCTGGGTAAACGGCGTTCATGCCGTCATGGTAGACACAGGTAAAAAGTGTATTACGATGCAGCGAAAAACCCCAGTTTTGACCGTAAATTGCTGCACCAAGAAACAAAATGGGTTCCTCGCGTCATTTGCAATTTCTGCAGACTTATGTTGTATCATCTAAAAAATTCAAACAACTAAAAGTACCGCAAGTACTCTACACCAACTACATGGAAAAAACCCGTTATTACGAAGGACTGCTACTTTTGCATGAATTCCGTCAAAGCGTTCAACGCCAAAAATAAAAATAACATTTCATACATTAATGTGTGCACAGTCATAAAAGCAATTGAAATCAATAAAAATGCACGCCAGACTGATTTAAGCGCTTTAGAAGATGATAGAATGGAAGTTGAAAGTCAACGTCATGGCGACGGTAGTGAAACCAGTGATCGAACAGAAAATAGTTCTGATGATTCCGAGGAAAATGATGAAAAAGATGACGAATATGGCGTGCATAAAATGAAATTGAATGTTCCAATATCAGTGTCGCAACTAGAACTGAATGATTTTATTAGAGATCTTGGATTACCGAAAGACGGCGCTGAATTTGCCGCTTTATTTCTAGAAAGAAGAAATCTTCTAGAGCCAAAGACAAAAGTTTCCTTCTATCGCGACAGGGACAAAGAATTCAGAAAGTTTTTCGTTAAAGACGAAGAGACGTCTTTAGTGTACTGCACTGACGTTAACGGACTAATGAACCACTTGAAGAAAAATGTGTACAGAGACGAAGAAAAGCGACTTTTCATTGATTCATCAAAACGGAGCATTAAGGCGTTTTGGCATTATGGCTTTGGTTGATGATATTATGAGAATCAGGTTTGAATGAATCTCTTAAGGGGCAATGTGTTTTGCTGTAATGATTGGCTCGATATCTGCTATTCCACAGGCATATAAAGCATGACTCTCTCGTGAAACCCGATTGTTGGCCTAATATCATTGTTATGATTTTGAGATCACCACATATTTGCCATTTGTGATTCGTGTAATTAACTTTTTCAAGAAGCATTTTAAAATTATTATATTCTTCTTTGATGACCGTTGAGCGAGCTATAGGGATAGGAGCGTAAATATTAGTGTTATGCAGTAAAAGAACCTTAATGCTGCGCTTTGACGAATCAATGAAAAGTCGCTATTTTTCGTCTCTGTACACATTTTTCTTCAAGTGGTTCATTAGTCCGTTAACGTCAGTGCAGTACAATAAAGATGTCTCTTCGTCTTTAACGAAAATTTTTCTGAATTCTTTGTCCCTGTCGCGATAGAATGAAACTTTTGTCTTTGGCTCTAGAAGATTACTTCTTTCTAGAAATGAAGCGGCAAATTCAGTGCCGTCTTTCGGTAATCCAAGATCTCTGATAAAATCATTCAGCTCTAGTTGCGACACTAATATTGGAACCTTCAATTTCATTATATGCACGCCATATTCGTCATCTTTTTCGTCATTTTCATCGGAATCATCAGAACTACTTTCTGTTCGATCACTGGTTTCACTACCGTCTCCATGACGTTGACTTTCAGCTTCCATTCTATCATTTTCTAAAGCGCTTAAATCAGTCTGGCGTGCATTTTGATTGATTTCAATTGCTCTTGTGACTGTACACACATTAATATATGAAATGTTATTTTTATTTTTGGTGTTGAACCCTTTCACGGAATTCATGAAAAAGTAGCAGTCCTTCGTAATAACGGGTAGCATGTAGCATTGTAGCATGAGACTCTACACCAGACAAGTGATCCATTGATGAAGAGCTACGGTTGCATGATGACGACGTCAGAGAGCCCGCTTTCCCAATCTGACCAGACGCCGATACTGGGGTTTTTCCCTGCATCGTAATACACTTTTTACCTGTGTCTGCCACCACGTCTGCCACCACGTGGAGGTGCCCTGGTTACAGACACAGGCGAATAATGCTAGCAACAAGCGGTTACGAAACTCCAGACATTTACTGCTATCAATGTCAAAATACGAAAGTACGCAAGAACAGGGTTGCCAGCGTAATCGGTTAGGTTAGTTCAGGTTTTGTTAGGTTAAGATAGGTTAAACCTCTATCTAGGTTAAGCCGAAGCTGAGTGAAACGGTACCGCAAACACAACGGGACAACACAATCAGTTTAATTGTGTTTCGTGAGGTTAGGTTAGGCTAGGTTAGATTTATTTCTAGGTTAGTCTCGAGTTGACCCATTCGATGTAGCACACAATAGCTACTGGGAAAATATGCTTCCAGAGCTTTACGTGTAGTTGAATGAATTTCTGTTAATTCAGGTTAGGTGAGGTCAGGTTCTGTTGGGTAAAGTTATTTTAAATAAGTTGATATCAGGCAAGGGTTGATCCTTAACAGTTGTCGACATGTTTTTGAAGCGAAAATTTGCATTCTTTGTCATTTTTTGAGATTATGGCTCAACCATGACGTGATGGGTGATTTTTGATACCGAATTTGAATTTAGCGCCCCAAAATCCATAGGAATACGTATGGGTTGTTACCAGATCCGCACACTTTTTTTTGTGTGGCTGCCTTTTACGGGTTCGAGTGTCTTTACATAACCATTACAAGTATTCTTAGAATCAAGCCTTCTACTATCTTACGAACTATTCGCTTCATGCAATCTTAAATTATTGTTCTTATTCCTAAACGCTTGCGACTTTGCCCTGGGCTTCCGTTTCCTCTTACCGTTATTAATTTCAAATTTTGACTCTAGTTCGCAACACCCCTGACCATTTTCATTCAAAATCCATTCAACCTTCTCTTCTGTACTCTCCTCTCCCCATTGGTTCCCTGTGCACATCTCTAACACATGAAACCATGTTTCCTGCTCATACCTACATAATATACACACATTCTCTTCTTCATTCATCCAATACGTGCATGTTCTTATACTCTCTCCCATTCTGAATCTCACTACTCTATTCCATTTGCTCTCCTTTTAAATCTTTTTCAGGTAATCTGGTTCGTCGTGCCCCTTAATCATTCTATATCAGCTGCAGTAACTTGAATCTGCGACTTTTTCCCATCTTTCCTCAGCCCCGGGTAGAAATTGCCTCTTTATGCCTAAACTAAATATTGGCTCTCACGAGGCCGCAGTCAGATTTCCTAGCTGGAAGAATCTAGGGTTTATCAATCAATTATTTTCTTGAGGGGACCTTGTGAAGCCCTTGACAGGTAAAACGGGTAATACAGATGCGAGTACAGAAAAAGTACATTAATGTTCTAATGCTTAATTATACTTAAATTTAAAAAAGAACAAATTAAAAAAATCACCGAGATGCAAACTTTGAAAAATTTCATTTTTTTCTGAAAAAAATAAAAACATTTGGTGCCTTAAAAATTCTAAAAGAGTTTTTCTCAAAGATCGATTCAATTTGAAATCACGTAAGTGCGCTTAAAAATCAGATATAACAAATGGAGCTTCAAAAACCTTTTCTACTAATTTCTAAAGTATCGGATGAATGCCGTCAAGCATAAATGATACCACAATCAGCGTGGCATTGTAGCTATGGCGATTAGGCGCTCGAATTGTAAGCTTGCGGTGCGCGCGTTCGATTCCCGGTACTTGCGGAGATTTTAATAAATTGCGTTTGTCTTTAGTTATTAATAATAAGTCTTTTTTAGTCAAATTAAACAATAAGTTTAGTTTTAGAAGAACGTGCGGAGTGTAGTTAATAATTGAATGTCAATAAAAATACGAGAAAACGGAGGAGTGTTTGTCAGAGGCTACAGAAAAGTATAAAATCTTTACATTAAGCTTTTGCAAAGAAAATGTGCTGAGCGTGACGCTTTCGCTTGCGCTCTCGATAGATTGCCACTTTAGGGCCTCGAAATCTTCCAATCATTCTAAGCTACCTCTTTTATTTCTGAAACACATCATCTTGGTCTTGTTCACATTTATTGTTAACCCCTTTTCTCTCACATATTCTTGGAACACTCTCATCAACAAGTTCATACCTCTTTCACCATCCGCTAATAGCACTACGTTATCTGCATATGCTAGTGAATACAGTTTGCCCGTTCCTAATGTTGTTCCTCCTTTCCCTTTCATCATCAACTTCTCCTCTAAATCTGCGAGAATAATACTGAACAGAAGTGGGCTCAAAGGACACCCTTGCCTGAGCCCCCGTCCTATCCAGAATCCCTCGCCTTTCTTATCCCCTATCTTCACCCTTATCTTAGTACCCATAAATATTTCTTTTATCTTCTCTATTAACCCTTCGTCTACTCCTCTATCTTTCATTGCTGCCCATAAGATCCTCCTATTAACTGAGTTAAATGCTGCCTTAAAGTCTACAAACAATGCGACTAGCTTCCCTTCCTTCCGCTCTAGGCTCCTATTGGCTAGATAATTAAGTATATAGACGTTATCTATGGTACCCATCCCTTTCCTAAAACCCGTTCGGTTGTGCGGTATACTTCCCTTCTCTTCCACCTGTCTTTCCAACCTCCGTCTAAGCACTTCCGCATAAATTTCATATCCCACGGACATGAGTGTGATACCCCTATATTCCTTCACCTTTTTTCCTTCTCCTTTCCTAATCAACGGTACTACCAGCCCTGCCTTCCACTCCTCCGGCCACCCTTCTCCTTTCCATACCTTGTTGAACATCCTCCACATCTCTTCCCTCACCACTAATCCTCCATATTTCAGTGCTTCATTTTTCAGACCATCTTCCTCTGTTGCCTTGTTTCTTTTCAAACTTGCAATCGTCTCATTCACCTCATCTCTACTAATCTCCTTTTTAATTTCCTCGTCCCCATCGACCACTTTTCTTTCTTCTCCCTTTACTCTGTATTCTACTCTTCGTAGCTGCCCCTTAAAGTGCTTCGTCCACTCTTTTATTCCTATTTCTTCATGCATACCTTTTCTTTCTCCTCTTTCCCTATTTATCACTTCTCATTCCCTCCTTTCTTTTACCGCCTTCTCTACTACCTCTTCGATGTACCTTTCTTTCTCCTGTTGTCTTATCTCCTTTATCATTCTTTCGTGCTCCCTATTTCTCCTATTGAGTTCTCCTTTTTCCATTTGCCCTTTCCTCCATTTCCATACATTCTCCTTCATCCTATCTTTACTTTCCCTACATTTATCGTCGCACCAGCCTCTCCAGACCCCCTATCTCCTCGTTTTATATTTTTTCTCTGAATTCTCTCAACTTTTCCTCCCCCAAATTCCCATTTTCAGTTTGCTTTCTCTTTTTTCTCTCCTCTTCCCCTTACTGCCCTTTGATCCACCACCTTTCATTGTCGCGATTACCGGAAAGTGTTCTGAGCTTATCTCGTTGCCCACTTCCATTTTAACCATCAGCCTCCTTATTTTTCTTCTGCCAGAATGTAATCTATTACGGTGTCCCCTAGACCCGCGTACGTATATTCACCTTCTTCATCGCCTTTTGTATTTCCGTTACAAATGAACCATCTCGCCTCTCCCAGTATGTCCAGTAGTCTCCTACCCTCCTGATCCGTTTTCTTTTATTTTGATTTTCTTATAAACACCTCCTTTTCTCTATCCCATACAAATTCAAATCCCCTCCTATTAGGACCAGCCTCTCTTCTTTCTCCTGTGTCCATTTCCGTATTGTTCTCCATCCACCCTCTTCTCCTCTTCTTCTGTACACGCATACTACATCCACGACAACTTTTCCTAATTTTATTCTTCTAACTATTGTCCCGTTACTTTCTTCTATATACTCTCTCTTTCCTTCCTTTACCACTAGTTCTTTCCTTACTCCTAACACCAAGCCACCCATTCCTCTCCCTTTCACGTGCTCATCTAATCTTCCGCAATTCTCCTCTTTAAATCCTTTTATAAGCACTTCTAACTTTAGGAGCATATCTCCTTCATCCCTATTTCTCTCCGGCGTTCTTTTTTTTGTCTTTACCTTTTTCAAGTCATTGCCCCTCTATGCCTCTTCGCCACCCTATCTCTTTTCCTTTTATCATCCCCCGTTGTTGACTGCGCATAACCGACATGACTCTACTCTAACCTGGGAACTCACCGTTAGCCTCACCTCCTCCTCCCCTGCCACTATCTATCCTCCCCAGAATTTTTAAAAAGTTTTTCCAAAAATTCGCCCTCTTACACTGAATTTTTTGACAATTTGTATCTATTTCACTTTTTTTACCCTTCGAACTTCTACTTACTGCCAAGAAACCCAGTAAATCACTCAAGCGAACCTAACCTCAAAATCAAATTTCGTCAACTTCATTATTTTCCGTTTAATTTCTCACGTATACCTTGGTAGCTTATTTACTAGCGACGGGAAGATAGATGAGGAATTAGATAGACGCATCAACGAAGGTAAGAAGGTTATTGGTAGAGCAGATCATAATTCAATACATAATTCTATATTTGTACCGACTGTACTATACGGTAGCGAGACATGGACTTATCAAGAAAAAGGTAAGAGTAAAATTAACGCAATTGACATGAGATTCATGCGCATAATATGCGGGAAAACGCATAATCCAAATTCCACTAATTTTAGATTAACTGACTTGGTTTAGAGGTAATTTCTACGCGCGACGCCTTTTTAAAATTATGCATTTCAATCCGATAAAAGTTACACATGGTCTTGAGGCCTTCAGAAATGTTCAGTTATGGCGTGATATTAATACAAAATTAAGAGGCAGGATACTTTTAAAAACTTTAATTGACTGTCGAAGAAAAGATGTTTTACGTTAAACACACCCGATTATTCATTCAAATTAGGTATATTGCTCGTAGTAATGATGAAGATTGTCGTTTACATTATTTGATTGAGTAGATTTCTACAAATAAAAAAGCAGGATATTAAAAAAAGAGATTATATTTGAACGCAATTGACGTCAAAACTGCGTTGATCTAAGGAACTGGTATCAAAAAAAAAAAACCAAAGCGTCAACACCGGCGAACACTTCACTTTAACTATGTCAGAATAAGCTGCGGAATTAAAACGGGGAAAACTTTGAGTTTGAGCACTAAAAACACGGACTGACGCGTGCTGATGGCGGGAGACTGCGTTAGTCAGAGAAGGTCAGGGGGGAGCATGGAGACGTGAGTGCGTCGCGCGACGGCCATCATCATTTTCAAAAACTGAGCGTGCTTTTTTAAGTTATTATCTCCTCTTGAAAGTATAAACATCATTATAAAATTGATCAAAATTCAATTAAAGATTAAAAATTTATTCATTTATTAAAAAAATAAATACTCAAAGTTAGAAAAATTCGATTAAATATTAAAGGTGCATTTCTGAAAATACTGCAACAAATTTCTAAATTTTATGCAATTAAAATTACAAATTGCAGTTATGAAAAGAAGTAAGGCAAAATTATAATTTTACTTTTAAAGTCATTTAAGAAAAAAACCATTTAAATATACAAAGTTAGAAAAAGTATTTGGAACATTTTACATTTTGTTTTAAGAAAACGCTGACTAATCATCTTTATTATTTTCTTCATATGCGGAAATTGGAAATATTTCAATTTAATAGTATATCTAGGATTCAATTAGATGATTATTATGGGATTATTTATTAATTGTCGGCAGGATGAAATCGTGCGTGCGTCGCAGACAGCCTGTCATACGCAGTCATACGTGAAGTACGCCGTGATGGCAATATGAGACGCATTACGCACGCAATGCACCTGTCCATCACAGCATTACGACAGGTGATGACAGCATGCGTGCGTTATATCTCGCACAGCGTGCCTCGCACGCATGCGAGCACTGTGCGTCTCACGATTGTTATCTGCGTATAAGTATGTTTACAACAAGTGGAAATTATTTTTCTTTTAAGACAAGTGATTTTCCTTAATCGAATATTGACTATGAAATTTCTAAAGCTTACATGGTGACGAAAGGTTTTCTTAAAAACAACTCTGATGTAATTTGAATCAATGCTGATAAAGGGAATATTATGTTTTTATGAAAAAATCACATTATACTAGGGAATTAGAGGAAAATATAAAAGATAGACTGATATAAATACTGAAGCAACAGTTCTTGCCAAAGATTATGGTTTAAGTAAGATTTATAAAGATGATTATCCTTTTAGAACAGCTATTACAACTATTAATACTTCCATTGAAATTTTAGGTTACTATTTTAGTCTTTACGACATCGTTAACACATCTTTATGACAACATTACGATAACCTATGTCCATGTCATCAAAGTGTCTTTACGATATCGTAAATAAGTCGTATGATCTGACGATGCCTTTACTATATCGCAAAGACACCGAAACGACATGGACATAGGATGTCGTAAAGTTGTCGTAAAGATGTCGTAACGATGCTGTAAAGATTTCGTAACGATGTCGTAAAGACTTCGTCAAATTTGGTGCCCACTGGGTTTATTTTGAGGTATCAAAGAGACAGTATTGTTGTTTCTTTGCTGTTCTTACCTGCTCAAAATTTTTTTGACTTGATAAGAGTGATATATGAGCACTAACAAGTTTGTAAATATTTTAAATGTTCTTTTGTTGTGATTTGACAAAAATAAAAATAAAAAGGAAGAAAGAAAATAAAAAGAGAAAGAAGGGATTTGTTTGGTTGCCTTCTCATTTTTCCCTATTTTTTATTTGCGGCCAATGATTTTTTGTAGGATTTCTTTAATTCTAATTTAGTTTTTGATAAAAATTTATACTTAAGTATTGAAAAATCAACTGTGATCTTTTTTTAGATGAAAAATCAGCTTTTTTTTAAATTTGACTTATTAATTTAAAATGTTCCCTACATTGTAGGAATTGCATCGTTCTTGGTGAAAAATGCAAACTGTTGGGTTGAAAATTCAAATATTTTATATAAAATTCACTTTTCGTTTAAAATGTATACTTTATTGTTGTAAAGTGAACTGGAATTATTTTTTGATGAAAATTCAACTTTTTTTTTAATTTGTCTTTTTGATTTCAAAATTATCCTGTTTTAGTGGAAATTTTATCTTTCTTGGATAAATCAATTCAATTCAAGTCATCTTTTTTGTCAAAAATTACTCTGTTTTAATAGAAATTTAATCTTTCATAAATAAAAATTCAACTACTTACTTAAAAATTAATCTTCTTTGCTTGAAGATTTGACTGTTTTGTTTAAAAAATTTTGCTGAGCCACTTTGTTAAGAAATTATTTTGTTTTTTAAAGATTGATATTTTTAGTTAAAAATGTATCTCTGTGCTTAAAAATGTAACTATTTTGTGAAAAATTGGTCTTTAAATGAAAATTCAACTCCGTGGGTAAAAGTGGAACTACTTTGTTAGAAATTCATTTTTTTAAATAAAGATTCATCTTTTTGGTGGAAAATTGAACTACAATTGACTCTTGATTTAGTATTTCCTAGAATTGTAGCTGCGCCACGGGGAAGGGTAAGAGAAGCTACGGGCAGATGTGCTGTTTTCATTCGGGTTTAACAAAATCACAAAGTAATAGTAAGGAGAAACCACGCTAATGCATTTACGGCGGCAAAGCATGGCCACTTT
>NC_046659.1:44771108-44776639 GCF_010883055.1 Belonocnema kinseyi | reverse complement strand
TATATGCGGGATCCGATAAATCCGAGAGACAATTGTCATGGCTGTCATTTAAATGGGAGGCAAAGACAAAGTTGTTTTCGTGCTGTGTTATGTACTATTTTTTTGTCATTCCTTTTGAAAAAGATACATATATTTCGAAGCTGTAAGTAATAATTTCCCGGTAAGACGGCTTGCATTCAAAATTATTTAAAAACTTTGTTCATCCAGTGGTAACGTGAGAAATATTGAATACTTCTGGATCCCGTTTTTGTCCTCCCGTTTTGAAGCTTCACAGAAGTTAAAGTTATCTCTTAAATTGAATCCTTTTCTGTACTTTGGGATCATCTACAAATAACGTAACACGTTTTTCTCTTGTTTATATCGTTGTGTCCTTCTCAGCTTCACACCAATTTAATGCTCGTCTTTATTCAAACAAAAGAAAAACGTCTGACGTAATTTGTGGAGGATCCCTTAGGGCCGCCAATATTTGTCTGAATACCACAAAACAACCAAGAAATAAAAAATTGTAATCCCTTTTAATTTAGCCAATCTCGCAACTTTTATTTACTGTTTTTCGAATAATAATGAGTTAAAAGCTTTTTAAAAACAGCACCGGTCATTTTTCAATGTCAGGATTGATTTCCACGCGGAAGGTTCTGGTAAAAAATAATTTTTAAAATCTTTTTATCATGATTTTATATTTTTGTAATTGATAATATTTAAACGAGGCGAACATTTCACGATAAAGAGATCAATTCTTATACTAGGCAGTCTGATAAGTACCTGCAAATTCTAAGAGATGACATTAGTATTCACTAATGTGAACCATTTTCGTCGAGCTTGATCCTTCAAATGACGCCTGTCAAAACTTCAGCCATTTATGTTTACGTATTTACAAGTTACAGCACTGAGAAGCGATTAACCTCCGAGTTTTTTTAATATGGAAAAATCTGAGTTTCAAGTTTTGATCAAACACTACTATCTTCGCAAGAAAACCATATCCGAGACCAAGACCAAGCTAGATAAGTATTACCCGGACTCTGCACCGTCGATTGGAACGAATCATAAGTGGTTTACCGAGTTTCGCTGTGGCCGTACGAGAACAGTTGATGCTGAACGATCTGGGCGCCCAAAAGAGGTCACTACACCAGAAAATCTCGAAAAAATCCATGATATGATGTTAAATGATCCCAAAGTGAAATTGAGAGAGGTAGCTAATTCTGTAGGCATATCATTGGAATGTGTGGGGAATATCGTGCATTCAGTTTTGGGCATGAAGAAACTCTGCGCGCGATGGGTGCCGCGTTTGCTCACAGTGAACCAAAAACGAATTCGTGTGACAACTTCCCAGCAGAATTTGGCATTATTTTCGCGTAAGCCGACCGAGTTTTTGCGCCGATTCATAACCATGAATGAAACCTGGATCCACAACTACACTCCTGAGTCAACGCAACAGGCAAAACAGTGGGTTCCACCGGGCCAAAGTGCTCCGAAGCGTCCAAAAACGCAACAATGGGTCGCAAAGGTTATGGCCTCCGTATTTTGGGATGCAAATGGCATAATATTCGTGGACTATCTTAAAAACGGTAAAACCATAACCGGAGCATACTATTCATCATTATTGGACCGAATGAAAATCGAAATCGCCGAAAAACGACCGCATTTGAAGAAGAAAAAACCGCTTTATCATCACGACAATGCGCCTGTTTATTCATGCTTAGTTGCAAAGCAGAATTGCATGAAATCGGCTTCGAATTGGTTCCTCAGCCACGGTATTCACCAGACCTAGCCCCCAGCGACCATTACTTGTTTCCTAACCTGAAGAGATGGCTCACCGGTAAGCGTTTTTACTCAAATGAGGAGCTCATAGCTGAAACTGAGGCGTATTTTTTTCTGACCTTCCGATCGAGTACTTTACGGACGGTATCAAAAAGTTATAAAATCGTTGGACTCGCAGTATCGACCTAAAAGGAGAGTATGTTGAAAAATAAAACCGACTTTGACCCAAAAAACATCCGTGTTTCATTTTTCAGGGACTTATCAGACTGCCTAGCATATGCAATCCTATCAGATTTTGCAAATTTTAGGCTTTTGGAGCGTGTTCTAATGCTTTTATAACGAAAATGGTGTTTTTAATTTATTGGAAGCTACGTCTAGCAGCTGCGATCGGCTTTGAAAGGAATTGGAATCTTATACTTTTCGCCGTGTAATGAGCATTAAAAACGAAGGACAGAAACGGCTTAGGGATTAAAATTTTTAAATACATTTTAATGGACGTTTTCTTACTGGGTTTGTAGATAATGTGTGTTATACGAGGTTGTAAGATAAAAAGAAAGCAAGTATGTGAGATACAAGGCTGGTGGTAAGGTAAACCAGGTATCGGTAATATTATGATTCCTAAAAAGTGTAGAAATTTTAATTTTAAACAAAACATAAATTTAAAACTTTGATGCATTAAATTCGAAACTTTCATTTTGAACAGCATTTTGAAGTTGCTCAAAGAGAGCTGGTGGACCGAAGAAACCGAATGGAGACTCTACAAAGTACCCGCAAAGACCGTTACAAAAAAAACTATTGCGATTATTCCGTGACCTTCTATAGGGCGTTTTAACGTAGAATCCGAATTTCAGTAATCTAAACGTTGATATTGCTGTTTTTCCGAGTTATTTAAAAAGGAATCGAATGGGGACCCAATGGGGTCTTAACGTGTACTTTGTAAAGGCTGCATTCGGTTCCCTCGGTCCGCCAGGGAGATTAATGAACATTATTTTTACAAAAGCGTAAGTACACAATATTCCTTGTATTTTATCATTCAGGTTTAGCGCTGAAATAGGCGGCAAATCTTTCGGTTCTTGTTGAGAGTACTTGTTGCTCATTCGTGGCTTTCGCAGATATTTCACTTAAGAATCTGGACATCTGTTCCGAAAAATTTGCCATGCTTTCGTAGCACATATTTTCTTTTTCTTACTATTATTTCGTGGACAAAACATAAGAAGAAGCAGAAGAGATACAGAACAGGAGACAAACTAAACAGTTCCGAGACTCTGGATTTATGGTCACCGTCAGTCGCAAACCTGACACTAAATTCCGATATAACTGTATTTTGTTAAAAATTAATGTTTTGCGGAGGGTTTTGGACAAAACTTCAAAAAACTTATTTTTGAGTATATGATAGTGAAACATGGTTTTATTATAGATTTGAAGCTGCTGCATTCGTATACAGTATCAGCTCAGTAATATAACTAGAAAATCTGGAACATAACCTCTAAAGAAAATTACCTGAGCGGTGCTTTGCAGGACAAAATTAGAGTTAGCATTTGCTTATCATGAATGTACTTCCTGAATTTCTAGCCGTTGACTGGATACTCTAGATGACGTAGCTTTTATATATAGTTCTCCATACAACTGACTTTTGCTTGAAGAACAGCTATTTGTTCTTATTATAACGCACTATTTTGGACTCGAAAGATCTTCGTAGAGGCATTTTTCTTTTGTTCTGAGGTAAATCTATTTTTAACGTCCAACATTAGTCCGCCATCATATTTTCATCCCATCTCCCTTGATATCTTTGTTCCATCGCTTTGACACCTTGATGGAGCCTTTCGCCCTGTTGTTCACTGTAATCCCCAAGATTTTCAGGAAAGTACTCAACATGAGAATCCATGAAATGTAGCTTCAATGCTGAATTACAAGTTGTTGCTGACAGAATTTTTTTTGAGGTTATGTCATAGCAAGTCATCTGTCACTGTCATACGTGAATTATATAACTAATCTGGCTTTACTTTTGGCATCAGCAGCTTGAATCCCATAAAAAAAACTTGTTTTCCATCATGGCTGTGGAATTTAGATTGCTCGCGGTAGCTTTGAAGCTAAATCGAGACCATCCGAACGTAAAAAGTGAGGACTATGTGAACCATTTCCTAATATTACGCAAGCTTCGCACGTGAGTATCTGCATACTGCGCCTTTCCCTTACGCTGCTGGTGTTTTTACACTCCATGAACACCCTCTCTCACAGTCTAGGGGTACCAATCATCAGGTCAGTCCACTCAGCGCCGCCACCAAGGCAAATTTTAAATTGGAATACGCCATATTTTTTTGCGAAAAAATTTGTTTTCTCTTTAAACTTCGGAGAAAAGAGTGGCGGCGCTAGCAGAACGTCCACTCAGCGCCGCCACCTATGAAAACTCACTAAAAATGATTATAATGCGATAAACGTAAGTGGAGATTTTTTTGCTTTTTTTCTCTCCATTATGACATATATTATGTTTCCCAAAAAACTACCCCTAAGTCTTACACAACTACTCCTGTCATCAAAAACGTTTTCAAAATGGGAAACCTTCCTTCAACAATGTAAACATGATTTAGGGCTTCAAATAAATCACATGAAACTTGAAAATTTCGCCCTCTTTATACTTTCCCCAAAACTATTATTCCACGTGAACGTATGCAGAACATTTCTATGTCTCAAAAAAGCATAAAAAATAATACAATTCAGAAAACACTGTTGATTGGTATTTTTTGCTCTTCTTTGCTCTATAATAATATATAATACGTTACCAAAAAGCTACCCCTACGTCATACATACCCTCCTCTCGTAATTAAAACGTTTAAAAAGTTGGAAAACCACCTTGAATAATGCAAAAATGATTTAGAACTCCAAATTGATTACATGCACTTCAAAATTTCCCCATCTTCATACTTTCGCCGAAAAACTACCCTTCTACGTGAACCTCTGCAGCGGAACATATATATGTATGAAAAAAGCATAAAAATAATACAACTTAGAACACACTGTTAGTTAATATTTTTTTGCTGTTTTTTTCTCTCTGGTAATATATAATACGTTCCCCAAAAACTACCCCTAAGTCATACATACTCACCCCTCGTGATAAAAACGTGTTTAAAGTTAAAAAACCACCTTGAATAATATAAAAATCATTTAGGACTCAAAATTAATAACATGAAACTTGCAAATTTCTTTCCCATTATGATATTCCCCCAAACTACCCTTCCACGTGAAACTATGCAGCGGAATATATATATGTATGAAAAAAGCATAAAAAATAATAACACTTAGAAAACACTGTTAGTCGATATTTTTTTATATTCGATAATACATAATACGTTACCCAAAAACTAGCCCTAAGTCATACATACCCTCCCCTAGTAATCAAAAACGTTTTAAAAGTTGGAAAACCACCTTGAATAATGCAAAAATTATGTAGAATCCCAAATTGATTACATGGCACTTCAAAATTTTGCCATCTTAATACTTTTGCCGAAAAACTACACTTCCACGTGAACGTATGCAACAGAACATATATATGTATGAAAAAAAGCATTAAAAATAATACAACTTAGAAAACACTGTTAGTCGATATTTTGTTACTCTTTTTTTCTCTTCCATAATATATAATACATTTCCCAAAAACTACCCCTAAGTCATGAACACTCATCCCTCGTGATTAAAAACGTTTTAAAAGTTAAGAACCCATCTTGAACAATATAAAAATGATTTAGTAATCAAAATAATAACATGAAACTTGCACA
>NC_046659.1:44766339-44771008 GCF_010883055.1 Belonocnema kinseyi | reverse complement strand
ATACGTAAATAAGCTGAAAAAACAATTTCGTGAAGCTAAATTAACAGAGAGTAATAACTAACAAAATCCAGTTTACATGATTATAATTAAAAATAGGGGTTAAAGCACATTTAGAAGTTGAAATTAGAATATCAATAACCAGGGTTGAATCAGCGCAGTAAAAATACAACATTTTTGATATTCAGCTATAGAAACAGTATATAGAGTGGCCAGCATGCAGCAGTATATAATATATGACAGATTCTTACCTATTTAGCAGTAGCATAAATGATAAAGTACTGCTAATGATCGAAAAAAAAAAATCAAATACATAATAGATTTAAGCAGTAGTTGCTATCGTAGCCCTTCAACAGATTGAATGTTAGATGTATCCTAGGTGAGCCATCCGCACTTCAGCAATCCACAAGTATTTGATCTTTGTTTCTCTCCGAAGACCGAGAGCAATAGCATGAATCTTTCTATTTAGTGGTGTTAATGCCTCACCTGGGTAAATACACCGCTTTCCGTTGTCAGTGCATCCCATATTCAAGGTAGAGAAGTCTCTCTTAACCTTACATCTTGCAATAAGTGCATTCCGTAGATCTCTGCGACCCTGCCGACAGATTCAAAGGAGGCCATGAGGTCTTCGTTTGGCTTATTGGGTAGGCCATGAATTTCCAGCGTCATATTCAGAGCCCTTTGTTCTTTGACATTGAGCGCATGCTCGAGAGTTACCACTTTGGCTTTCAAATTATTCGCTTCCCTCTTGACAAGTTCAATCTTCTTATTTTGCACTTTCGAACTGGATTCCAAAGAGTCGATACGCCTAGTGTTATTAACTAATCCATTTTTAATTTCCAAAAGGGTGGAATTAAGTTGGTCATTGAATTGTAACTGTCTTGTTTCAAATTCGCTGAATCTTGCCAGAATCTCACGTGACTGCGCAAGCGCTTCGCTTTGGCCGTCAGAGACCACTTTACGCAAGAGTTCAGCGAGTCCCGTATGTAGGGTGTCAACATTTTCAGAGACAGTGACGTAAGGGGATTGCCAGAAACTACCATAGGGGTGTCATTAGTGGTCAATGGAGAACATTCCTTGCAAACATAGTCCACTTGACCTTTTTTTGAGTTTTTCAAAAGTTTTTCGCGAAATTCCGAAATTAGCATAGGCCAAATGCACCAAAGTGCCACACTTAACACAAGCGAGAACTTCAGATCCCCCTCTGGATACAACTACACCACACTTCGAACACGCACCCATAGTTCTGCAGGAAAGACTAACTTTAAAGTTACGTTAAAACAAAAGTGCATAAACATGAAACAATTAATGAATTAAAAACAAAATCAAAATGTTCCATGGAACAAGTCACCGGCACTTTTGCGAAATATACATTTTTATGTAATTAAACACTTCAAAACTTATATAAATACAACAAATTGAGGAGCGGAAAATTTACATGTCCGCATCCGATCGCCATCAAACCAGGTCTCCCTTGATAGGTCTCCCGTTATAAATTTGTCATTGTTATAAACAATTTTTATAAGCAAATTCACATATTAATCTTATTCTGCACATGGAAATAAATGACTTCACAAAAAAGGAAAATTTTATATGCATATAAATGCCAAATAAGTGAATTTGTTTACAAAAATTGTTTACAACAATAACTAATATCGTTTCCTAACACTCTAATATATACCATTTTTGTTCTTCACGTAAAAATAAATGATTCAGTACAAAAGACAAATTTGTTGTGTATATAAGGGCCAAATAGGTGAATTTGTCTATAATAATTCTTTAAATTATGAACTGTTATTGTTTTTTCGTGCTTCTTTGCAATTGAAAATTTGTTCTTTAGATTTTTGTAACTAAGTCTATCCGAATTTGCAGCAGTTAACAGTTATATGCATTAATTTGTTTATAACAATGAATCTGGGCCTCGAGGCCTCCATGTATTTTATTGTAACTGATGGATCCTACTTAAATTACGTGATGGATTATATTAAACCAATACATGCTTTACAGGTAAAGAGTTATAGATATACGTATTTGTACATGATTAGAGGTCATTCACAAAGTACATGATACGTATTTTGTGAATGACCTTTAAAACATATTTACGAAAGATACATATAGCTTTCTAAGACATTAAATTAAGCAATTCATAATTTTAGAGCTAATTTCAGCCCTAATAATATGAGTCATGCTGTGAACCAGACACGGAATGGAAAGGTATATAGAAACTGGTGGGGCTGGATTTCTGGGGCACTCTACACACGCGTCGCGTCGTAATAGGCGCTTCAACTCCTTACTTTGCAGATAAAGATTTGATTTTTTTTTGAATCAATAAGAGCAATTTTAGAACTATTAATAGCATCAAAAATCTGATAATCGTTTTTTAAACCTAAGTCTTCTTTCCTCGTGGCACGTCACATATAATTAGGATAACGTTTTTGTGGTTAATTTTTAAATAACATTTTAGATTTTTTAAATGATAAAATTTTAATAAAGTGAGTGAATTTAACAATAATATAATGTAGGTTTATGTAAAATTGTATGGGATTTGGTTGACTTATACCAGACGGCTTATTCTCATACATATAAAAATGTTTATTGTTAATTAAATTTGAAGTTATGTTTTATTTTGTCGAATAATCTATGGGAATGACATAAAGATGGATTGCATTTTGCTTCTTTGCTAGTTACTCATAATAAAATTAGGCAGGGTGACCTAAACTTTTATTTTTAAAACAAATTTTTTACTTTTTCTGACCATTAATATACAAATACCAGCATTTTAATCTTGTAATATTTTTAACATAGGATCATTTATAAATAGAATGAAATGATATTAATGGTACAAATTTTTTTTCAATTTATTCGTTTATTTCAAATAAAAAAATGACTTTCTAATAATTACACTGAAATACACTGGAATATGCCATATTCTTTTGCTTTTTTTTACTAACTTTATGCTAAAAGAATTTTTTTTGCTCTTTAAACTTCGGAGAAAAGGGTGGCGGCGCTAGCAGGACATCCTCTCAGCGCCGCCACCTACGAAAACTCACTAAAAATGATTATAATGCGATGAAAGATAAGTGAAGATTTTTTTTTTTTTTTGCTTTATGATGACATATATTACCTTTCCTAAAAAACTACCCCTAAGTCTTACACAACTACCCCTGTGGTCAAAAACGGTTTTAAAATGGGAAAACTACCTTCAACAATGTAAACATGATTTAGGGCTTCAAATTAATTACATGACACTTGAAAATTTCGCCCTCTTTATAATTTCCCCAAAACTGCCATTCCACGTGAAAGTATGCAGAACATTTATATGTATGAAAAAAGAATTAGAAATAATCAAACTTAGAAGAAACTGTTAGTTAATATTTTGTTTCTCTTTTTTTGCTGTCCTATCATATATAATACGTTAGACAAAAAACTACCCGTAACTCATACATACCCTCCCCTCGGCATCAAAAACGTTTTAAAAATTGGAAAATCACCTTGAACAATAAAAAAATGATTTAGAACACCAAATTGATCACATGGCACTTCAAAATTTCCCCCTCTTCATAATTTTTCCGAAAAACTACCCTTCCACGTGAACGTATACAGCGGAACATATATGTTTGAAAAAAGCATAAAAAATCATACTACTTAGAAAACACGGTCAGTTGACATTTTTTTGCTCTTTTTTTGCTCTCTGATAAAATATAATACGTTCTCCAAAAACTACTCTTATGTCATACATACTCACCCCTCGTGATCAAAAACGTTTTAAATGTACAATTTCCGTACAACTACCCTTCCACGTTAACGTATGCAGCAGAACATATATATGTCTGAAAAAAGCATTAAAAATAGTCAAGCTTAGAAGGAACTGTTAGCGGATATTTTTCTGCTCTTCTTTTGCTCTTTGATAATTTATAATACGTTCCCTAAAAAATATCCTACAGTCATACATATCCTGCCCGCGTTATCAAAAACGTTTTGAAGTTGAAAAACCATCCTGAATAATGTAAAAATGATTTAGAACTCCAAATTTATTACATGACACTTAAGAATTTCCCTCTCATTATAATATTTCCAAAAATACCCTTCCACGTAAACGTATGCAACAGAACATCTTCCGCTGCATACGTTTACGTGGAAGAGTAGTTTTTCAGGAACATTATAACGAGGGGGGAATTTTCAAGTGTCATGTAATTAATTTGGAATTCTAAATAATTTTTGCATTGTTCAAAGTGGTTTTCCAATTTTTTAAACGTTTTTGATGACGAGGGGATGGTATATATGACGTAGGGGTAGTTTTTGGGGAAGGTATTATATATTATCGAAGAGCAAAAAAAGAGCAAAAATATCGACTACCAGTGTTTTCTAAGTTTTATTATTTTTTATGCTTTTTCATACATATATATGTTCCGCTGCAGAGGTTCACGTGGAAGGGTAGTTTGGGGGGAAATCATAATGGGAAAGAAATTTGCAAGTTTCATGTTATTAATTTTGAGTCCTAAATCATTTTTATATTGTGCAAGGTGTTGTTAAAATTGCTAAAACGTTTTTGATCACGAGGGGTGAGCATGTATGACTTAAAGGGTAATTTTTGGGAAACGTATTATATATTATCGAAGAGCAAAAAAAAAGAGCAAAAAATATCGACTAATAGTATTTTCTAAGTTTTATT
>NC_046659.1:44747562-44766239 GCF_010883055.1 Belonocnema kinseyi | reverse complement strand
CCCTGGACAATTGTCCGCGACTGCCTATTTATTTTTGTAACCATATTCAGCAGCAACCCTTGGTACAGGGACCCTCTATCCGCAACCCGAGGACGCGTTCGGAGGCTTTGTCAGTCTTTACCTGCCCATTACCTTGAATTTAAACATCACTTTTTGCCCTGTTCTTATCATATCATAGCCGTATCTGAGACCTGGCTAACGCCTAACATTTCTTCGAGCTTTGTGGCACTCTATAATTACACGCTTTTCCGCACAGATAGAGATGGGAGAAGAGGGGGTGGGGTGTCACTCTATATTTATGACAGCTTAAGGAGTGTACAGGTGGGAGTGGTTCCTCTTGCCAATTACCCTACTGCCGAACACCTTTTTATCATGGTATCCTGGCCTCATGACAGTGTGTTGGTAGGTGTGATTTACAAACCTCCTAACGACTCCTACGACAAGGAACTTAAGAATAAAATTTATGATCTTATACCTAATTATAATAACATTATACTCACCGTTGACTTAAACACAAATCTTCAGAGGTTATGTCAGAAAACTAAAGATACGAGATGAAATGGACTCTAGATTCGGTTTCAACGACCCAAAAAACCTACCACAAACATCGTTTGACCAGCTAAGTCTGCTTTATTTTTCATTTTTGGATGCCTGTAAAGACTTTTTGTGGCAATGTCGAAAACCTGACGTGATGGGGTAAAATGAACTTCGGATTCGGTTTCAGCGACACAAAAAACACATAATGAACATGGTCTCACGCCCAGACCTGTGTGTGACGAACATAGGGCGGTCTTGTGCAACCTTTGCACCGAAGAGCTTATTTAATGCAATATTCAGTTCAATTTACTGATTTTTAATTCAATTTTATTTTTAAGATGAGTTTGTAAATAAAAATTGTTTGGTAGGAAAGGCTTTTTTTTAATTCCGACGAATTTTTCCCATCTTTCAAACTTACTAACCTCTTTTCCATTGAAAATGATTTTTTCTTAATTTTTTATCTTTATTCAAATGAAACCATCTTATCTTTCATCCGAAAACAAAGAGGTTGATCTATTATATATTCAAATTATTGATAATAATAAGCATTCTGCCCCTTCCGCACGCAATACTTTAGCTTTATTAAAACGAAATGCTATATACATCATTTCACCGGGTTACGGCTCTCGGGAAGTGGACCAAGGAATAGAAAGAGAGAACAAATCGAGAAAGTAACCTGTCCTTTACTTAGGATGGCGTTTGGTTCTACTCATCTTCCATCTACTTTCATTAGAAAAAGATCAGTTGACAAATCACCTATTGCCATCCTTATAAAAGGATAGGTTGACTTCCTCGATTTGTCCTTTCTTTTTATTTCCTGCTCCACTTCCGACAGCCGTAGCCAATGGTCCAGTACGAGGTTCATGATGTAAAACTATTCGTAGGTGTCAGCACCGACCTGAGTACCAATTGTACCCTCTGCCAATGAGATACGAATTTCAATCAAAGAAATTGGTAGAATAAGTGTAAAGTGTCATTTATACCTTATCAACATCACAAACTACATATCCTATTTCATATACAATATCCACTAAAAGTATACACTACCCTCGTATATAAGCACTAAACATTTATTTACCGTTTATTTACCGTCACATATTAACTATAAGCAACCGTATTTTAAGCGCCGTATTGAATTTCGCCGCTCATCAACAGAGGGTCTAGTAATCGGCTCAGTGCTCCCGCCTATAAATAGTTCTGCATCATGAACCTCACTATATGTCGATGAGTGATATCATGGAGAATATACGAGGTGTGTTCAAAAAGTAAGGTGACTTTTCAATTTTCGCGGGCTACGTAAATTCTAGTTTTAAATTTTTTGTTTTGCTGTGTTGGTACACTCGTCACGATCATATGTTCACAGTTTTGACTATATAGCTCGTGTTATTTTTCTGGCAGAGACGTAAAAGATTAGAAGGGTTTGGTGTGCTCGACGATTTTCTTCTTTCGAAAAAAATGGAGCAAAGAGTTTGCATTAAATTTTGTGTCAATTTCGTGTGAGTCAACAATGATGCTGATTTTCTCAAAAGGGTTATAACCGGGGATGAATCGTGGATATATGGTTGTGACGTCGAGACTAAAGCCCATTCGTCTCAGTGGAAGCATCCTGAGTCTCCAAGACCGAAAAAAGCACGTCAAGTTCGGTCAAATGTGAAGGTTTTGCTTACTGTCTTCTTTGATTACCGTGGCGTAGTGCATCAGGAATTCTTACCACAAGGTCGTATGGTCAATAAGAAGTATTACCTTCAAGTTATGCGCCGTTTGCGAGAGGCGATACGCAAAAAACGTCCGGAACTTTGGAAAAACAATTCGTGACTTTTGCATCACGATAATGCACCTGCTCATTCATCGTTGCTTGTGAAAGATTTTCTGACCAAAAACAGCACCACAGTCATGCCTCAGCCTCCATATTCACGGGATTTGGCCCCCAGTGCCATTTTTCTTTTCCCAAAACTGAAGAGACCCATGAAAGGACATCGATTTTCAACGATTGAGGAGATAAAAACTGCATCGCTGAAAGAACTCAAGGCTATACCACAAAATGATTATCAGAAGTGCTTCGATGATTGGATAAAGCGTTGGCACAAGTGTATTATATCTGATGGGGATTACTTTGGAGGGTACAACATAAATATTGAGGAATAATTGAATATTTTTTGAGAAAACCATAAAGTCACCTTATTTTTTGAACACACCTCGTATTACAAGAAACCCTAATTAAAAAACTCTTCGAGGTAAAATCGAATGCTCATGGTTCTGATCGTATTTAAATTAAAATGATTCGGCTTGCTTTAGCAGTCCTCGGCCCAATTCTCTTGCACACCTACAATGCATCCCTGCAGGTAGGAATATTTCCAGATGTATGGAAAGAGGCGATTATTCGACCTGTTCCTAAAATCTCGAACCCTACCTCTCCTAGAGATTTCCCTCCTATATCCATCCTATGTGCCTTGTCTAAGCCTTTCGAACACATTGTCCATCAGAAACTTACTGCACACATTGAAACTAATAATTTAATGGACTCAATGCAATCTGGGTTCCGTGCCAGACATGGTACACCTACAGCGTCACTCAACGTAACTTCTGACATTCAATTGGAAATTGATAGAAGGGAAATAACGGTTGTTGTCTTTTTTGACTTTTCTAAGACGTTTGATACAGTTAACCATAAACTACTATTGACAAGGCTCAAATCGCTCCACCTCTCAAACAAGGTTGTTCAATGGTTTGAATCGTACCTTAGTGATCGGTCTGAAAAAGTAAAAATTAGCAATGGCGAACGAACGGTCAGTTTGTGGGTAGGTTAAGAGTGGTGTCCCTCAGGGATCCACGCTTGCGCCCACTTTATTTAATATTTATCCTCTGAACTTGGTAACGAGCTTCAACATTGCAACTATCACAAATATGCTGATGACATTAAGCTTTAGCTTTCCGGGCCAATTGCCAATCTTAAGAGCTTACTTCTAAGGGTACAGGAGGATATTGATTTGGTGGTACAGTGGGCCTCGACAAGTGGCCTTACTCTTAACCCTGCTAAAATAATAGCTATAATCATAGGACCTTCTTCCTCTCCATCACTTGAAACAATTGCAACCCTACCCCCTCTTTTGATTGATGTACGTATCATCCCATTCTTCGAATCAGTGAACGATTTGGGATACATTCTTAATTGCACTCTTACTTGGAATGAACAAGTAGCGCATATTTCAAGGAAAACATTTAAAGTCCTCGAACAACTTAACAGGAAAAAAGAATCACTTCCTACTTCAATGCGTATCCTCCTAGTTAAAAGCCTCATCCTTCCTTTCTTTGACTACAACTGTGTAGTTGACGACGATATTACTGATGAGCTTAATGCTAAGCTTCAGTGCACGCTTAATGTTTGCATTCGGTTCATCTATAACATCTCCAAAAGTGAACATATCACTCAATATAGAGAAAGAGTAGGACTTCTTAACGTCGCCAGAAGAAGACAATTGGTTATGGTTAATTTTCTTTATAGCCTATTCAGTAATGAAGCTCCGTACTATTTACTTAATCTTTCCGCAAAGGTCTTTCATTATTCGTGGTGTTCGTCTTTGGAACAAACTACCTATAATAATTAGAAATTCACCTTCTCAATATAACTTTAGAAAACTACTTTTTGGTTGCTTATTTAACACATCGAATCCTACCCTCGAAATTACACATTGGTAAAACTTAAATCTGTAAATTAGAATATATATGAGAGTATTCATAAATTTATTTACTTATAAGTATGGATATTTGCATATGTATATTTATATTATTTTTATGTTAATAGCCTGCATCTAAATATGTACATTATAGTTTATTTCTTCACTTTTGTTAAAAAGTTATTTTCGATTGAAATCGTCAAATAGATCACTGTCATATTTAATTGTAACATGTATCACCTGTTCCTAATAGAGCTATTTAGCCCTAGGAACTTTTCACGAATGAATACAAATGCAAATAATGTTTCATGGAACACTAATGTGTACCGTTCTTGTCCTTCACATGAAAAGACATGATTCCGTAGAAAATACCAAAACAACAATGACAAATATTGTTTGCAATTGAGAATTGATTTCTTACATTTTTTAACAAAATCTATGTAAGTAATACATTCAAATTCGGAATTTGCAGCAGTTAACAGTTATATGCATTAATTTGTGTATAACAATTAAAAAAGTGCAGGATATTTGTTAAGAAGTTACAGTTTTGTTCAAAAAAAGTAAATTCACTAATTATATACATTTTTGAAAAAATATCAATGAATGGGGCTAAGTAAATATCGCAAATATAACCAATTGCAAGTTTTTTCTTCTTCACGATTCATCACGAGTATTTAGAAAAAAACCATCGTGCACCGTTTCGGAGAACCCTTTAGTCAGTCTAATCCTCTACCTGAGAAGCAGTTTTGCAGCTATTCACGAGCTCCTTGCCGAGAAAATGGACATGCATATATATAGTCAATTTTTTGTTGGAAATTCATTTTTAATTGGTTTGCCTGTGATATTCCAGAGCAGTAAATTGGCATATCATGAAAAATGTGATCGTCATAAGCGAATGGCACAAAGAAATATCGCAGTTTGTGTAATTTTTTATTGATTGATTTACGGCTAGATCATTTTCAATGCATACAATGTATTCTGTGGATTATTGGTCTTGGGTCTCTTTTCTTTTGCACCTTTTTTGACATACCATCTTTCATGGACAAATTAAGAAGTTTGATCTAGTCGTGTTTTCATTATTAATTCTTGAAACTATTTTTATTTATTTCTACAATTATTTTTTACATTTTATCCCAACTGACCTGTATCTTTGTAATGACATAAAATAGTCAGGCAATGAGCAAATGTATACAGTAGATTCAATGATCTGTTAATTGTTTAAACAATTATTTTTTATTAAAGTGCAACCCTTAAATGAAATAAGGCAAATAAATGTAGTTTCTTTGAAATTTTTTATCTACTTTATTGTATTTTAGTATGCCTTGTAAGTGTACCACATGTCTATCATTTAAAAAAATAAATAAATTTGTTTGAACAACTGTCTTCCAGAAAATATAAAACATTTACTTCTTTTCTGAGTGACACAAGCCAATTACTTTCAGTTACAGATCAACACCATCGATGCAGAGGGGTTCAGGTTGGGCAGTCAGAATAAATTCGCCTTTAATAACAATGAATTTCTGCGATGAGAGCAAATGAGCAATGAGTAGTAGATATAATGCTTTCACGATGACTCATTATAATAAAAAGAGATATTTTAGCAAAAAATCGTAGCTTTGTAAATGATTAGAACCCGAAATATCTCTTTTTATCAAATGAGCACTTCCATGTCAACTGAACTGAAGTATTTGATCTTTTGTTAGTAATTTTGATGAAAATGGTATTATAAATATTACAAATTGGATTTTTTAGGGGATTTTAAATAGTTGAGTGAACTGGCTTGCTATTGAAGTCGCCAAAGCTTTATCCGGAGATTGAAGCTTCGATTAATGATTCAGTAAAGAAGCGTGATCAATATTTTGTCTCTGATCAAAATGCTGTTGTTGGTCCTGCTATTTTGGCTATTAGGTCAGGGCTTGCAATTTTGCTCGTCAAATCAAACCTAACTAAAAAAGATCATGAGCTGTTGATTGAGCATCAGTTGAATGCAGCTGAACTCATATCTGAACCTCATTATCAGTCAAGTAAAGCACGAAAAGCTTTTAGTTATACGCGTTGGGAGAAAATAGCAAAAGCCTTACTAGAGAAGGCTCTAACAGAAGACTGTTTGTTTGGATCAAGTCTTTCGGAAAACCCTAAAATGGCTAAATCTATGAAAAAAGTAGGATTGACGTTAAAGCCATTAGCGACAGCAAAAAAGGCGAAACCGCATCTATCCTCGCCGGGAGACTGGCGGGGCCCACCTGTTAGAGGTTAAAGACAATCTCAGGTGGTCAAACCTAGGAATTTCTTCAAGAATCAGAGCCAGAACTAACCATTAAGAGCTCAGCCGGACCTACCGCAGGCTCCTCAGAGGAATCTGGGGTAAGCTCGTTTTCGAGGAGGATTTCAGAAACCCGCTTAGAAGTCTTAAAGTTAAGAGAGATAGCTGGACGTCTGAAGATGTTTGTGAAAACTTGGTCCGGTATTATTTCAGATAGTTTTGTGTTAAATATTATTAAGGTTTACAAGTGAAATTTTTCAAGCAAATGGCGTCAGTTTTACCTCCCCTGTTGACGTCAATTGAAGTTATAGAAGTAAGAGGTTATAAAGAGGTTATAGGTTATTTCGTAAAAAAATGAGCGGTTAGGTTATGTTCTCCTTGTAGGAATCAGTTTGTATCTTCGAATTTTATAGTTAACAAGCCCAACGGCTCAAAAATATTTGGCCTTAACTAAAAAAAGCTTAAAGACTTCATGTCAACAGAGCACTTTAAATTATAGGATATTCTTAGAGCGATCAACCTTTTATCCAGTGGAATGTTTCTGGCTAAGCTATACTTACAGGGCGCGTACTTTATGATGAGCGTTCATCTTGAAAACAGAAATTTTCTTAGATTTTGTTAAAGAGGCAAATTTTATGAATTTTTAAGTGTTCCATTCAGACTGTGCACGGCTCCTTTTGTGTTAACGAAAATTATCAAGCTAATAACGAATTATTGAAGAGAACAGAGACAATCAATGATGCCAATGTTGATACCCTGTGCATAACTACAATGCAGTCGTGACAATTTATGTATTTATAGGTTATATGTTTATATGAAGTCTGAGAAAAATACATACAAAATATTACAAATTTATAAATAATTATTTTCGATCACTTTTCAAAGAAATTTCTTTTTTAATCAAATGTTTTGTAAAATATAAGTTAGTCTTTGGAATTTAATTAAAATAAACTGTTATTTATAAAATGTATGTGTTATAATTTTTCTTACAGGAATCAAAGGTTACACAATTTCTATATATTCTGGTGCATAGTTTAATAATTATTTACTTAAATTACAAGGATTGTTTTCAAAGTAATTTTGAATCGCGCGCCAAGTGCGGCCAACCAGCACGCATCCCCAACACAAGCGCGGTAGCACTGGATGCCAACATGGGGATCATTGGAGACAATCTTTGGTTTTCATAGTGAATCATGAAAAAATCATGTCGAATAAGAAGCAAGCATTTATTTTTAAGTTGACGCGACAGATAAAATTTAAGAAAACATGTTAAATTTGGAACTTTGCACAGTTTAGGGGTATCATAAAAGCATGCTGCCTTGCAGTGGATTACAACTTTTAATTTTAAGAGAGACACTTCTTTGTCATGATGATGTGCTTGTTGCGAAAAAAAGTTTGTTCACGGGTTTTAGAAGAAAGCAGAAAGTAATTCGCACATAAATTACCTAGATCTTGTAGCCGCGTTCTGAGCATTAAAGTGCTTTGCCGAAGATCTTGAAGGATGTGATAATACTTCTTAGTATTAATAATACAACGGCAATCGCGTATATTAATCGAATTAGTAGGATACAGTTGCCTAAGCTGAATCCGATTGCGCGCTAATTCTAGCAATATTGCGAGATCTGGAGATTATGGGTTTATGCATCTTATATCACATGCAGAGAGAATACAGAGGCTGATAAAGGATCTTGAGTTAAAAATGTGGGAAGAGAGTGGGAATTATCAGACTAGCATTCGCAGCCCTGGTTTCCACTGTTAAAGTATATGTGAATAGAAGCTCCAATCTTTCTTGATCCATCACCTGATTAAATTAGATCATCCGATAGATCACAGCAGCATCAGCTTGCCAGAAAACTGTCTCTCATTGCCGGCAAGTTATCAGGGAGGCTTACACGCAACAAAACATTCCAGAGGAATCTATAGATCTTTAGCTGGATCATTATCGCTTTCTGTGTTCAAGCAATACAAGAAACCCGTAAGGGAAGGGGTTGATTGTTGTTCATTAAATTAATGTAGTATTTATAAGGCAAATGAAAACAATGTATTAATTTGGTTAACACAAAAGTTTAGAACAGGTGCTTCATATGGAGTCATAAGTAACTGTCAAGTGGAAATCTCCTTATTTATTGGTGATCGAGTTTAAAAAAGCTTTGTCATATCTAGATTCTTTAAGGGAGTGTTTCTATCTAGGCCGTCGAAGCCTCAATATGGTAAGACTTTGGATATAAATCCAGGATTACTGGTAATGTAGTCGTTATATCCTTTGTATCTCCTAAGGCTGGCAGATTTAACGAAAAGACTTGTTGTTCATTTAGCTTAAAGAACGGCTTAGAGGTGTCAAACGTTGACCTAAATTAGATATTCCCAGCTAGCGGAAGTTCCCACCAGGAACACATGTTCCACGTCCACTAATGTTTAGTTGGAGAACTAGCGTGGTGGTAGACGCGCGCGTAAATCTCTCCTCTGTGACGTACGCTGCACCGTAAATACTAGATATCTGTCAGAGTGCTTGGGGGCGACTAACTTTTAAATAAAAAATTGTTATAGTAAATAAAGAATATATAATCTACATGTTAGAAAGGTAAGCTACAGAAATGAAACATAATTATAAAATAAATCCCCCTTCGGTTCCTTCTTCAGTTCCTTCTTAAAAAACTAAAAAACAATAGCAAGATCAACTTTTAAATGGTTAAAATTCGGATTCTACTTTAAAATTTCCATTAGAAACTAACGGAGTAATCGCAATACTTTTTTTTAGCATTAAAAATTTGAAAAAATGTCATTAACTCCTACTAAAGTGACTCTCAATTATTTTTCTTTATCAAAATGTTCCCCCTGCAAAAAGTGGGAACCCGACATGATCTCATTCGGACAATATTTCTTCGCAAACGGAAGCGCGAGTGTCGCGATTAGAATGTGTACGTGAAAGCCTACAGAGCTTTGAGAAACTTAATCTTTGAATATACTGAATTAAGTAGACAATTCAGAATATGAAGACGCATATAAATACTACCAACTAAAAGAAATCTAATTGAAAAAGTTTTTTTCAAGCATTCCAAATGCAAAAAATAAATATCCGAGCGCGAAGCGCGAGGTAACCCACTATCGAGCGCGAAGCGCGATATTGAACCGTCGCGCGCCCTAGACACAATAGCCCTTTCATCAGATACCTCCTAGCACCTTTCCTAATTCCACCCTAAGAATTGAAAAATCAATTTTTAAACATTTCTTTTATCTTCTATCCGCATGAATAGAAGAAGCAATTTTGTAAGCATTCCTTCTATTTCCTATTTACCGTCACTGTAAACTTGAAGAATAAATTTTATCTTTAAATTAGATTAAAACGCTACAGCACGTTCAGCTGACAAAAGATAAAATTTACCTGACGAAAGATAAAATTTATTTCACATATGTGATATGTCAAACGGATTCGTTTAGGTCCACCCAAAAAAGTACCCCGTAACACGCCTATGAGAAAAGTGGTTTCAGTTAATTTGGCGAAATTTTTTATATGTTACGTGTCTCGTCATTCCGAACAAATGTCTCAATGGGCAGAAAGCCCAAAACTCAAAGGGTCCCAAGATAAGGCCCTCCGAAGTTAGTATAATGGGTGTATCGACTCTACAAGTTCACTCGGTCATTTTCCTTACTCAGAAGATTGGTTTCGGTTATTTGACTGAATTTTTGATAGGGTATTTGTCTCTACGTCCTAAACAAATGTCTCAATGGGTACAAAGCCCAAAACTCAAAGAGTTCTAAGATAACGCCCGCCGAAGTCAATGCGATGGGGGTATCGACTCTACTCGTAAACTAGGCCATTGACACTTATTGGAAACTTACGCCCAATATAAAGTAAATGAAAGAATGAAAAGAGAATGATCGTTGCCGCTTGCGTTAGCATAACCCAGAGATTACCACGCGGAGGTTGCAAAGTCGGAATTAAACTCCTTCTTCATCGTCAGTCTATAAGTCTTTATAGATTTAAAGTCTTCTGTATTATGTTTTTTCTTGTTTTAGTTTTCCAGGTTCTCACGATTTTTACTGTTGATGCCGAGCCCACCTCAGGAACCACAGAATACTCTCAGTATGTGCATTGAAACCCAAAGTTCTTGCCCCAGACATGCAGGTACAATAATATCCTAATATAGCTTCATCCTCTCCATTTTCGACTTGATCGTTTTCAACGTCAATCAAATTAAATTAAATTGATATTATCACTTGGTAAAAGTAAACGTATTAACCTTCCTAATTGAAATCATAATAGAGAATCTAATCGAATTTATAAACATGAAAGAAATTCCCACGCTCTGCGAATAAATGCAATAGGAGCCAAATAAGGTATGTAAATGCAATCACTAAACTAAAACGAAATAAAATTTTAAATTCACACGCTCGGTTAAATTGGTATAATAGTTCCAAACGCAAGCCTATAATCGGTTTTAAATCTAGTTTTTGAAAACTGAGAATTTCGAAAGTTATCAAATAAATTGTTTTTTATTAAAAAGAATTTTTTTGTATATAATAAAAATGGCTGGTAAGCAACAACCCCAAAACAAATGGGTCTGATGGTCAATTATCACAATTAAATAGTAATTCGAGTTCGAACAAAAATGATGTAGAAAATCCCAGTGGATCGAGCGTCAACGCTATAAATGAAATAAATGACTCCTCCATATATATTAGTACTACGAATGTGAATGCCGCTGATTATACAGCTACCGAACCTAAACAAACAAATAAACAACCATATTTTGAGGATGAAAAATTTAATATTATCATGGGTGCTATAAACAACTTACAAGCAAGAGTTGACGATACGTTTACTAGTAAAAATAGAGTCTATGAATATGTAAAAGAAAATCATAAAAAAAGTAATCAAGAAATCTCGATGTTTCATAAACGAATTGCTTTTTTTGCATAGAACTTAACCGAAAAAATCCATGTAAAAGTTAGTAGTTCTAACGAAAAATGCGAGACCAAGAGCAAATGTTTAGAAGGAAACATAGTAGAAGTTGAACAAAAAGTAAATTCACTAACAAAAGTTAGTGAAGAAATACATGAAAATCAAGCCGAATTATTAGTGGCAAATATGCAAAAAAGGAAGCGCTTACAGGATGTTGAGGAACAACAATATATTTTAGAAACACGCGTTGATAGAAACTGAGAGTCGAGCAATGTTAAAACGCCCTGGTTAAAAAATTATCCCGTTCCGAAACTAGCTGGTAGAGAAGGCGAGCGAGCTTCCGAAAGCGAAATTGTAAAATGCTTATCGAGGCATTTTAGAAAATAAATTCAAACGGCATTAATTATGAGAAATGC
Organism: Belonocnema kinseyi; assembly: GCF_010883055.1. Lineage (NCBI taxonomy): Eukaryota > Metazoa > Arthropoda > Insecta > Hymenoptera > Cynipidae > Belonocnema > Belonocnema kinseyi. The sequence continues at coordinate 44,754,446 of NC_046659.1, read as the reverse complement.
TAATACTAAAGAGGAACTAACTGAGTTTTAGAAGCATTGGACCAAGCAGGGCCGGTAAATTTTTCTCAGCATTATTTTCCACGTCTAAACTCTGCATATAATCAAAATTATTATAATGGACAGCAAAATTTTCGTCAACGTGATAGAAATAATTTCAGAGGTAATAATAAATATTTAAATCAGGATTATTCGCGGGAATCTCAAAATAACGACAGGTGCGAGTATAATCAGCGAAAATCGAAATTTGAAAATTACGAGCCTAGACATAAAAATAATCATTTAGATAAAAATCACGATCATGATGGTCAAAATCAATTTGAAAATCGAAATCAACATTATATTATCGGGGACGATGTGAGGAAAGAAACCGAGGTTTTGAAAACAAACAGAACCGTGCTGCTTACAACAACACAGGTAGTGAGCATAAAGGTTATGGATATGAAAATCATCAACATTGGACTATTAACAATCGCGATTCAAATTATGATGCTTTCGCTGATGAACCTCATTATGGTCAATATAATCAGAATCAGTGGTCCAATGGTCCTAATTACGAGAATGCGAACAATTCTAATAACAATTATAATAACAATAGAACACAGTTAAGTGGTACTGTCCAAAATGGAATATATAGGCGAGAAAATAACGCATATCAAAATGTAAGCTCTCGAAATGGGCAAAATGACCTAGAAAATGAGCAAAAGATGTAAGAAAAACAAATGGGTGGAACAAAATAGCCGAAAATAATTGTTTAATAAAGCGTATTCGTTGTCTAGAAAATCGGGTTGATATTGAAGATTGTTTAGATAGCCACGAGGATTCGGGAAATGGCCGAGCCTCGATTTGATCAAATGTAATAGAATAGAGGCAAATTCGGGGCCTAATGATTTAAAAAAACCTTTTCCATTAGATATGCGTGGCGATTGATTAGAAAATGAAAATAATGAGATAATAAGGGCTCTTGATAATTGCCCAATTTTACAAATCGCGATACAAACTGTTAGCACGAAAGCACTAATTGATACAGGTAGCGAGGTCTCATCAAAATAACTAAAAGTATAAAATAAATGATGCCACTTAATTTTGATGTTTGATAGAGTAGAGAATTATGTTACAACATATGTAAAATAAATATTTGAGTCAGATGAATTTTATCATTCGTTTCTCCTATTCATTTCCAAGTCTGATAGTATTTAGATCAAAATCGTGAGGGACAATATTTCATTGTTCATTTTTGCTTTAGCGACTCTTCAAATTATGCAATTAAAAAATAGATTATTACGCGAGATTATGTGACGGAACTTTGCGGATTATGCAAAATTTGGCGACAAACATGATGTTAATATATTGTTAAACTTTCAAATGTAGAAGTCAACGAAAACAGGGACATGAAAATATTTAATAATGTACAACAAAGAAATACTTTGTTAAATTCTCCTTTAAATTACACCAAACTCAGGCTTCCAGTCAGGTGTCGGGGATTTGTCTTTAAATGGCCTTAGACTGATTTCGGGGGGATAAAAGCGTAAACAGTGAGGGCCGCCTGGCTAGTTTCTAATTGGGCATTATTAAATATTTAGCCGAAATACGAGACATTCACCTACATAGATTTTCATTTGTTTCTCATATTGTACCAAGAAAAAAATCACATAGACTGTCATTTGTTTCTTGGCCTCAAGTAAAATGTTGCACTGCGTTACTCTACTATGCATTTTGAGACTGAAAATAGTTATGTAGTTATGCGCAGATATCCCAGCAAAACCAATCCTCGCGAGCTCAGACAGGTTGGCTAGTTCTGCCGGGGACTTGGTTGTATGCATGATTCTCCAGTGAAGCTGCACTAAATCATCATAATTTATTTAGATCGCCTTTTTTCGCGCATTGTTTGCTTCTCTGAACTTGAGGCTTTTTGACTATCTTCGAAAATAGATCATGTTCTGTTGCAAATTAATTTTTTTCAGTTGCAATTGTCCGTTCTAATTTGGAATAAATGCGTGGTATTTTAGAGTGCCGGGAATTGTAATTGATTCAGTGAATCTAGTTTCTAGTTTTTCTGGTCATCTCTATGTGACATTTCGAACTAAAAAAATGACTCTTTCTTTAAATTATTCTCAGCCCATTAGAATAACTCCATTGCACTTAGGACTGCATTCTGTGCTGAACGCTGCAAGCTAGCTTTTGCCGTAAGTAATAATAATAATAATAATAATAATAATAATAATAGATCTTTATTATGTTCCACGAGATATGTACATTAGCTTACAGAAAGAGATAGGCGAGTGGACATAAAAGGCCGAGGTTCAGCCTTAGCTGCTTTACAATTTCCACCAATCCCGTCACCTGGACCTTTTCCATGTGCGTTTGCCTGGAAATGTGTTTCTGCGGAAATTACAAAATCTTTTTTATAGTTTAAAAGATTTATGAAGGCATATTTATTTTTTAAATGAAGCTCAGCTCTGTCTGTCACATAATAAATTTTGTTACCAACGCTGAATTTTTTCTTGAGGTACTCGTTGATGAGCTTTCGAAATGAGTACACAACTACAGTGTCATGACTCAAATAATCTGAGATAAATGCCTTGCTAAAATGCTTCAGTTCATTTCCACCTTTGTAATAAGTAACTTCTGTAAATATAGTTGCTTGATTATTATTTCAATAGAAAGATTTTTCAGAATTTTAAATGATGAAAGCATAATTTACAGCAAAGTCAAGCTAAATTAACTTCTCTCCTTCTTTTAGTAAAACTTGAACGTGCTGCAGAATCAGTTGATTCCGGTCATCAAAGTGCTTCTATCAGTTCGCTACCAAACTTCATATGTCATTATGTCGAAAATATTCACGTCAAAAATATTGTGAGTGCCACTTGCTCCAGCTAAAACACAGTGGTTTGGTCTTAGTTGTGCGAATTTTGAAAATCCAATCTTCACATTTTCATGTAAGGCTACAAATCTGGGATGTAATTATAAAAGATTTCTCAGAATCAGTCTCTTCTGTACTTGCTCACAAGTACCGTCTAGTTTTTTGACAGATATGAAATCTTTCTTACCTGGCACCTGTCGAATATACTGGTCATATTCGTAGAAGTTTATTACCAAATTTTCAATTTCTTCTGCCAATTTTTGTTCTTGCTTGGCTTCCGGAAAAGTGAAAACTCCACTTTTGACAACTAACTCTTTCGCTTGTCTGGCTTTAATTTCCGATGCACCGAATTCTCCCGTGATTTGTCTGCGACTTCAAGACTTAGGCGCAAGGGTGACATCGAATATATAATCAGTGGTAGATAGCCATGAAAGGTTTTTAGGGATCTCACTTTGCTTCTAAAGGAGTGATTCGCAAAGAGAGGATCAATCCTGAATAAATTGTTTATATAAATAGTTCAAACTATTGATGATTGACTCAAGCCATTCACAAGTTCTTTTTATGTGACGGTAATGATTAAAATATACAGCAAAACCTCAACAAACAAAAAAACATTATGGAGGGTCGAGGGGTGAACGCTCTCTTAAAAATACTTGTGTTCCCTAATTTGTTTATTACCATATGCAAACATTTTCGATGCATTAAAAACGATTGAAAGTAATTTTTATAAAGTTTTTGTACCAATGAAAAGTATGTTTGAATGAATCGAATTTGAACAAAATAACATCTGTCGGTGCATCTGCTGCACTGTCCGACCTGTCCGTGCGCGTGAGGAAGGGTTTCGCTCGGATGTCTTCGCATAACTACATAAATATTTTAGTACAAAAATGCCAAACAGAATTTTTATCGGAAAAAGTCGAGCTTTCGTTTAAAAAAGCAAAAAAGTGCCCCAATAGTCGAAAATATTAAATAAACATTTTAAATGGCAATTTGTTTATAAAAATTTAAAAACAATAGATTTCACAGAATAAAAGAGCATGGAAAAGCATTTAGGGATCACTCATAGAAAATTCGATTCTCATTTGTAGAAAGGAATTTATGACCATTTGAAAGTACCCGCTTTGCCCGGGAGCTGCAAATTTCACCCCCCCCCCCTGTAGTTCGAGGAGAAATAATGGTAAAAGCCTCTAAATTGGTGGGTATACGCCTATCATATAGGAAAACAAACTCTGAAAATTTGAAGGCAATCGGAAGACATGACTTTTAAAGTTGGGGCAATTCAGAAATAAATTCCCCATTTTCGCGGCCGTCTACCACCGCTCCAACGAAATATTGGTGCACGCGGAACATGTGTTCCTGGTTGGAATTTCCCCTAGCTGGGAATGTCTGGTCTTATTAAAGCTTAGTAATGTTTACAAAAATTCTAACGGTTTTGAAATTAAAATAAACGTTTTGATTAAGACTTTTCGTCCGGATTCCTTATAAGGCTACATGCTTGCAAACCATCAGTAGATTAATACGGTCTTTTTCAGTGCATAGTGGAATAAGTAAAGAGTTTAGTGTGCGTAATAGGTTACATGCGGCTATGTTTGCGGCTTTTAAAAAAGAAATCGATTTAAGTGCAATTAAAGCCACGGCTGGGTGGTCTCGAGTGTCTAAGTATTTTGCTCAGTTCTATAACAGACCCGCTGATGAACCGTTGCATGGGGGAGTGGTGGGAGAGATCGGTGCGCAACTTAAGACTACGCTCATCCGCTTTCTGTTAATGGAATTATGAGGTTAAACTTTCATAATTAAATAAAGGATTGAATTCTGCCTTTTCAAAGACGTAGGAAAAGTATAGTAAAGTAGCTAAGCATCTACTGAGCAATCTTGAGACCCAGACTTAAATATAATTGATCGATCAAAAGAACTTACCTGTTATAAAGTTCGATCGAAATTGAGCACCCGGATTGCACACGACTTCAGCGCGTGGACTTAGCCAGTCTAGTAGGCAAGAGACGGGATAACGCGTTGCTACGGCCCAAGTTGATTAGACACATAATTTTAAAATTGCTGTCATTCCGTTAATAATTATCAGACCTTCTTGGTTTTTGCATAGAAATACTCATGAGTGTTTAGCGCGTCCAACGAACACAATTAAATGACATAAGGATTGAAAATTAGCCCATGTATTACTCTGCCAAGCTTTTCTCCTACAATTCTAAATTGTTTTACTTCATATTATAACTGCATAGTGTATTACTTGACTGTATAGTGTATACAAAGAATACATGAACCACCTTTTAATTGTTCAAGCAAATATAGCTTGTTTAAACAATTACTTTTTGAAAAACACTTTTGAAATCGTATTTTCTGAGTTAAACGTGTTATTCAATGATTTCGAGGACTAATGAATTCTGCTAAAATCTCAATGTTAGTGTTTATAAAATTAATTATTGCTTTTTTGTTTAAATTTCAGTCAAATTAAGTAGGGATGGTTTACAGCTAGAAAAAAGAATGAAAAAAAAGATTAGGAAAAACGGTTAATATGGTCATTAATTAATTACATAATTTTTAATTATATACATATCTGTATGTATATATATATATATATATATATATACATATATACAAATTAATAAGTGAATAATAATATTAACAAAATTATGTAATCTTATGTGTAATTACCAAAACTCTCAACAGAAATTAAATGGAATAACTGGTTTTCTTTTATCTTTTTTAATTCGTCTCGTAGTTATGTAATTGAGATAATGCAAAATATTAAAATTAAATTTCTCAACATTTTTATCATTTTTAATTTCTCTCAACTAGTTGTAATCTCTAACATTAGGAATGTTGAGTGAGGCATGACAGGCACGCAATCTAAATCATGGGCTCTATCCTGGGTTTATGATGTTTTAAGTATCGTCGAAAAAATTAACACTCTAGACCACCTGCAGTTTCATAGCGAGACAGAGGCCCCAGTACTCCATTCACCATGAGTACACTCATAGTGGCGGTTTGCTACTTCCTAGGTTCAAAAAATCCATCAATTTTCAATTAATGGGAATTAGACTTCATCTAGTGAGAGTTGTGTCACGTTACCTCCTCTGATAGCCGTCGCAAAACCGGAATCAGGGTGTCTAAAAAGTCCCAGGGCGGTTGGATATTTCCTCAGGTAAAATATTTCTCAAAAAAGTGAAGGTCATTCCTGAAGTAAATTTCGACGAGGAATTCAATGATGATCTTCATTTCGACCTTGAAGTTAACCTTCATGGCTTTCTGAAGGTCAAGTATTTTTTTTTTTAAATAGAAACCCCCTTTTTTACATCTGCAATCGATAGAGCAGAAAATTCTACGGTCACGTACGTACCCAAGTTATGGGTCAATTTTAACGGTCAAGGTCAGTTAGTTAGATGGCTTTAGGACCATCTTTAGGACATCCCAAAAACTTCTTTTATAACATGCCTTTTGGTCATCCTAGTCTTAAAACGTCTAATGTCAGTACGAAAAATGTCCCGAGGACGTCCATGTCTTTAAAATGTCTTTAAGTCATCTTTAGAAATCGTCCCAAGGTCCCTAAATCTTTAGGAACGTCCCAAGGACGTTCTTGAGATTTTTATAGTTTTGCGCCCACTGGCCAACCTCTAAATTTGGGCAACCACAATCAAATTTTCCTATTATAATTTAAATATATATTTATATAAAAATTTATCTAAAAAAGAAAAGAAAAAAAATTATTTTTTTTACGAAAAATAAAAAATAGGAAAGGAATTTAGTTGGTTGCCTTCTCGTTTTTCTTACCTCTTTTTTATTTTCTGTCGAAAAGGTAATGTTTTCATTTTCTTCTTTAAGAAAATTTGTAGGTGGTTGTCCAAATTTGGTCGTTGGATTCTTGGTTTAATTTTCAGGAATTCTGCACATTAAATTGATTATTGGGCGTCCAATAAGATTTTAATTTTGACTTTAATCTAATTAAAATTTCTCAAATTTTAATATATGTTTAATTTAATTCTATCTTGTTCGTTTTAAATTTTGTGTT
>NC_046659.1:44741199-44747462 GCF_010883055.1 Belonocnema kinseyi | reverse complement strand
CGAGGGCGCATACTTTGAATAAAATATTTGTTATCATTCTCTTGAAATAAATGTGTTGTTTTCTTGAAAAAATACCGGTTTCATATGTATACACCTGGTAAATGAGAGATTAAGAATATTAAGGCGTCAAATTTGTATACTCTTTTAAATTTTTGTTTTCATGAAATAACTTCTTAACTTTATAACAGATACTTTTATTTTCAAATGAATTTCATTTTTGTATATTACTTAAGCAAATCAGCTGTTCCAAAAATTGTCTTCATTACTGATATATTTATATTAACTTTAACGATAACTATTAATACTATCTATTATTAATATTTTTATTATGTAATTATATTAGCTAATTTTATGTTTTGTATTTAACAGAATCAGATTTCATATGAACCACATGAAAATCCACTGAATGTGACGACGAAGGAACTAACAGAGGAAAATTCATGTGAGCCACATGAATCTCAAAGAACTGTGACTACAGAAGAAAATGTGACAGAGAGTTCATTGGATGGAGTCATTGCTGTTAATGTAATAGATCAACTTCTGAAGCATGAATAAAAACTCAAAGCTTCGGAAATCAGACTCCAGAAAGCTCTAAATGAAAAAAGAAAATTGGAAAGAGATGGACATGCTACTAACAAAAACGTATTAATAATGTCTTTGTTTACTGAGGAGAAAATTCGAAATTTATTTATGCAGCAGAGAGCCAAAGGAAATCCAAAACCCAAGGACCGGTCTAATGCAATAATTAGAAAAGCATTGCATTTAAAATTCACGTGTGGAAACACAGGTTATGATGAACTGCTTAGACAAGGATTTCCTTGCCGCCACGCAGAATTCTCAGCAGGCGCATCGAGCACATCAAATTTGGACCTAGGATTTCGAACGAAATGTTCTCGTATTTGGAACATTAAGTATCAAACGTTCTAAATGATACTGACGGAGAATTCTCTGCAGTAATTGACGAAGTCACTATTCTTGGAGGTAAAATGTTTGATATCCAGATTAAAGAATACGTCGGTGACATTACTCTTCCAGCTGGTATGGAGGTTGAGGTCAAGCATGCGAATGTTTATATTTTAGCTGGAAATGGTGCCCGCTGGAAACAAGTTGTAGGGTATGATTTTAGAGGTGCCAGTTTTGACGGTGCATTATTAAAGCCAATTATTTTACAGATAATCGCCAAAGCAGAATGGAATCACTGCTGGCAGAAACACTGGAATAAAAAATACGATTCCTCATCCTCATCCGGATGGGGATCCTCGCCCCCTCCTTTACTTCTTTGCAGATGTGCCACACTTGCTAAAAAATACAGTGCAAAGCATAATCAGTAAAAAAAAATTTTATTTACTACAGGATAGTCAGGAGGCTTACAATTTGCCTACAAATATTGTTGACGCTGATCATTTAATTGAAATGCTAAAGTCACAAGAAGACTTAGTTCTCACTTTAACACCACACATGAAGGCAGAAGATGTCATTCTTTCAAAAAAATAAATAAATTTTCAAAAAATGAAGGTTAACAGGGCATAAAAAATTTGTAACCCAAAAGTCAGCGCTGCATTGTATTTTTTAGCAGATGAAAACTCAAAACCCAAATATGAAACTACTGCTTGGTTCTTTGGCAATATTGAAATGTGGTACAGATTAATGACATCGAGGAATCTAAAAAGTGTGATCAGAAAATTCAGGACATACAAATACGAGGAAACAATTACTTTTCTGAAGGAAGTTACGGACCTTATGGGAAGGATTCGAATTGGCGAGGCAGGGATTTTCAAACCTTGTCATGCTGTCCACAATGTCTGCCATTGAGCTCAGTGACTATTTGCTAAATAAGAAAGATCCTAAATTTGTCCTCACATTCAGATTTAGCCTGAATGTTATTATTACCACCAATAACTCAAAAAACTATTTCCGAAAACTTCTTTAATGTTTCCAAGAAGGCATTACCTGCAATTGCACCATCATTACTAGCACCTGCTAAAGCTACCTCAGCTAATGCAATCAGTGTAGCCAGAAATAACTTGCAAGAAACTCAAGTGGCTGGATCATCATGCTTCATTTTTCTACCTTCTTTAGCCAATGCCACAATGGATTTATGTTTATTGCCAATACCTACTGATCCATTAGGCACTATTGAGAAGAATGCTTTATATCGGACTGCTCGGTATCTTATAAACAGCATTGAGAAAAACAGTAAGACCTGCGATTCTTGCATTGCATCATTGGGTTCCAGGAATTCGGCTAGTTTTGCAATCTCGATGTAACCAAATTTGTAGCCTACAAAAAATAAAAAGAAAACTTGCTTTTCTACGTCAACGAAGCTACTTTTGATACTTTCCAGGAAATTGAATAAATATTTAGATCATTGCACCCAGTTGCACAAAAATGTGGTAAAATGAATCTCTTCGATTTCTTTTCACCAAGATTCAATTTAGTCAAAAGCATTCACATTTTGACATGCTACAATTTAAAAGAGAAAATATTTTGTCAATTGTTGCTCTTTCGTCTAAAAATTTGTAATCAAGCTAAATCAAAAGAAAAAGATATTGAAAACAAATATGCCAGCAAAAGCATGGCATTGCACATAACTTTCTAATAAGAATTTAGGTTCTTAGAGTTGTAAACTTGGAAGAAAAAAGAACTTTCTTCTTTTTCATCTTCAATTATTACTTTTATAGTATAAATTTGAAATGTAATTGCAAATGAACGTTCGCCTGCAACATGAATTCTCTGTGATATTTATTGTGTAATTTAAAAAAGTTTTAATTGAAATAAAATTCGAGTAAATCAGCAGTGAAATATTTTCGATTTTATTCATGTAATTGACATTTTAGTTGTAACATAAATCCCTTCTGACTTTTTACCCATTGTTCTAAAATAAAGACTTAATAGAAAACAATCATTTTTAGGACTAAAAAAAACATTATACACACTTATTTTAAAAAAATGTTTTTAAGCTCTATAAAAATATTTTTATTTCTGATTTTTCTACTCAGTTTTGAAAAATATTAGGATCTTTATTTTGGTCTTCTCTAGGATTAATTCAAATTTATTTTTATTTGGAATATTTTAGTCAAAATTTGGTATGGCTATTTAAATTGAGCGTAGACGATTTTTTGGCGGTTCGCTGACTTTTAAATAAGCGCGCCAATCACACCGAACGTGGACAAATCACAAGTGTCCAGTTACAACGTGGAGTTAAAGCCATCAAAATAAACGGACGATTAAGAGAACACAAATTAGCTGCAAGCGTTACAGATCTGTTCATGTAATGCGAGCTCGTTTCGCTACTATACACGAATCAATATATTCGCAAATCACTGTTGGTACTTGTAATGGTCCCAAGCCTCTTGTCCGTAATAATTGATTTTTAGGCAACAATGTTAAAAAATGAAATGTGAAAATTCGAAAGGCTTACGAAAAGTTATAAACATACAAAGTTTATAAATTTATTTTATCGAAAATGTAGTAGTAATTTGCAAGTCTACCTGACGATTTTTGGTGAGATTCAATTTTTTGAGGTTGGCGGCTTCTGGCGACTTCCCAACTCTAAAACTGGTGACTAAAGCCTCTAGTTTGTTGACAACCTCGTGGCTGATACAGTAGATAACTGGCCAGCTTCAGGATGCGATTTCACTCGCGCCCCCGCTAGTGCGATGCTCTGTTGGAAACCACACTAATGTTCAACAAATTTGCTTAGTAATTTAGTTGCAGATTACCTAAATGACGAATTGTTTTCGTGTATTGAGATTATAATAAGTTGATAAATTCTTTAAGAAAGAGTGTGATTTAAATTGAGCATAACCTCAAATTTTAATTAATTATTGATGTATGAACGCGGATATCGCTGACATGTGCAGTAGTGGTCCTTGTATATCTTTAGCTTGACGATGATGACAGATAGGTTAACATAACATAAAAAGAAATCAAAACTGTGCATATCAGACATATTCGCGTTTGTACATCACGGAATCAATTTTTTATAAATTGGCGGTAAGTTGAAGTTTGGTTAGATCACAATAAAAAATTTTCATATTATAATCGGAAAATTTTCCTAGTTTAGTTTTTATTTTTAAATATAGTTATATGAGTAAATAACGTGAAAAATAAGAATATTGTTAAAAATCATACATTTTCCATCAGAAGTGAAACGCGAAATCGAAAGAATAGGAAAACTGACCTGCCCTTTTCTATGCGTGCCTTTTCTAGGCGTCCATAGAAAAGGACAGGTGTCAATTATGCTACTGCGTTTGGTGGGTAAACTAATCTTGTTCAAGCAAATCGTGTATAGTGCAAGTACCGATCCCGCACATTCAATAAATATGTACCTGGCCATTAGCCCGAAATTTCTCATTAATCATTGACATGAAAACATTTCTTATTATAAAAAAAAAACTTATAACATTTTTTAACAATATAGTTAAATCTTTAACTAATGGAATGTATTTATAACAAAATACTTCTGCTGTTGGTTAAAGTTGAATTTATCTGTAGGAACATTCGACAGATTCTTTGAAAATTACTCTGTGGGTTAAAAAGTTATCTGTTTCGTATAGACATTTAAGTATCTTGGAAAATATATCCTTTTGGTTGAATCTTATTAGTTTTTAGTTAAAAAAAATATTTTTTGTCTTCAAGATAAACTATTTTATATTTGTCGCTGAAAAGTCATCAGAATTCATAATCAGAAATCAGAATTAATTTTTTTGTCTGGCATTATACTACCTCTTTTAAGCTTATAGTTTTTTTGATAAAAGATTTATCTCTATGCTTGTAAATTTAATTATTTGCTTGAAAATTCATTTTTGCAACGAAAAATTCAACTACTTTGTTGAAAATTCGTGTATCTCGTTGATTTTTTTTTATTTAACTGCTTTTGATGTTACATGAAATATTTTGTGATTTCAATGTCAACTAATGCTGTTTTTATTGGTAGTTGATTTGAATTTTTAAGTTCTTAAAAGAATTATTGAACTGCAGTCATTGGTTCAAGAAAGTCATAACTTGTAGCAAATGCAATCATTGCGTTACCTAATTGAAAAAAACGTAATGTTTCGATTAACTGAAATTGTTTGAAAAATTGAAAAATTCATTCGCGAAGGACCATTATTTCTGTAATGTACCAATCATTAATGATTTTCATAATCAAATAGATCTGAATTTAGAACTGAAATGATGTAAGTTTCTGTTTAAAGCAATCATTTGCAACCCATAGAAACTTATTTTTAATAAAATAGTTAATGCTGTAGCCAAATAGTTAAATTTTCAAATGGGGTAAAATAATCTTTTAATTGAAAATAACGAATTTTCAAGATGATAATGAAATTCCGAACGAAAGTGATGATTTTTCGTCTGTTCAAAAAATCTATTTTTACACCAAGAGACAATTAATTTTAACAAAATAGTTAATTTTTTAACCCCAGTGGTGAATTTTCTACTAAAGAAATGATTTCTGAAAAAATATTGACGTATTTTGAACAAAAATTAATTGTTTTAAAACAAATTAATTTTTAGCTAGGTAGTTTAATTATCAACCCAAAAGATAAGTTTTCAATCAAATAGTTCTCTTTTAATCAAATAAGTATATTTTGAACTGAAACAATCAAATTTCCAGTCGACTTGACATCTTATTTCGATTGAAGGAAGCATTTCTCGGTAGCTTAATCTTCACACCATCTAGCACGCGTCACCGCGCAGCTGAGCAACAGAACATGCACTACCTGATGCAATATCACACAACGATGGGCCCGTCCTCCAATAACTCCCGGCTCGAAAATCAATCCATGGCACCAAGGATTAAAGAAAATCATTTACGACGTATCGGGCCATACTTTTCTCGGCACTGGTCAAAGCTAAATTTCACAGCCATTTTGCCAAATATTCGAGCCGGCATACTAGCAGAGGGACACCCAGTCAACTCTAATGAAGTGACAACCGGGTACTAAATTAAAGAGGGCAGCCCCAGACGGCAGCAGTTACTGGCGGGATGGAGAGAAGTGGGCCAGTGATTCCAGATCAGTGATCCCAGATCTGAAACGAGATGCGGTCCGATGCTATGACAGGGCTATGTCCGTGTGAAATAGTAGGAGACGCTGGAAATGACTGAGTTGCGCGCGCAACCCATTTCTCCTCATCTGAATTTGAAAATTCGAAGATGTACGATTGCCGGTCGGAGCACTTCGTCGATTCTATTCATATATCTATCTGCTAACAGCTAACTGCTTTGAAATAAATTCAGGAGATTGGGATTTTAATATTTC
>NC_046659.1:44737656-44741099 GCF_010883055.1 Belonocnema kinseyi | reverse complement strand
TAGTCTTATTTATATCTTGATCCGCATTTGAAAGAAATTAAAGAAATTGGCGATTTAGGAATTCATCTCGTTTGGATAAAAACTCAATTATTTGATTGAAAAGTTAATTATTTTGTTGAAAATGTAACTATTTTGTAAAAAAGTCCTTTTTTCTATCAAAAATTCAACTACTTTTTAAAAATGTTTATATTTTTTTATTTGAAGGTTCATCTCTTTCGTTGAAAATACATTTTTGAAGCTGACAATCGATACCATTTTTGGTTAAGAAATCATGTGTTTTGTTAAAAGGTCGTCTTTCTTTGCAGAAATTAAATTGTTTTATGGAAAATTTATACTTTTTGATTAAAAATTACATTTTTCGGTTGAATTATCAACTATAAATATGTTTTGGTTGTAAAGTCGTTCTGTTGTAAATGCAACTATATTGTTAAAAATTAAACTCATAATTTTTGGGTGGAAATACTCTTTTTGTTTTTAAAATTGAATAATTTCGTTGAAAGTTCATGTATTTTATTTGAGATTGACCTTGTTTAGTAGAAATTTAATCTTTTTGGTTGAAAATGTATCATTTTTGGTCAAAAATGCAATTGTTTGGTTAAAATATCAACTGCACATCTTCTTGGGTTTGAAAGTAGATTATTTCACTAAGAGTTGAACTACTTTGTAAAAAAATACGTTTTTTACAAGCTTTTTTAATTATGGTTGAAAATTTAACAATTTTGTTGAAAATTCATCTACTTCGTTAAAAATTTAAGGATTTGGTTGAAACTTCGTTTTTTTTTTAGTTGAAAATGAAACTGTTTTGTTACACCGTTCAATTTTTTAAATTATCAATTCGTAAATAAAACTTTTGAGTTTGGATTTATAAATAAAAATGTAAAAATTAATAATATAAAGCGACTTAAAATAAACGAATTCAATTTATAATTAAAAAAATTTCCAATTAAAAAAGAATTGTAATTAATCCATTTTTATTGATCAAAATGATTCAGTCTTTAATATTAAAAAATGTATTTATTTATCCTTCATTTCAAAGCATTGAAAGTAAGTTTATATTTTTTAACCAGCAGTCCTTGAACTATTTCGTTTAAAAATAAGTTTACATTGTTTTGTAAAAAAATCATCTTTTTGGCTTTGAAATTCAACAATTTAAAAAAAATCCTTATTGTTTGAAAGGGCAACTCTTGTGTAAAATTAATATCTTTTTGAATGAGTTTAACAGTTTTTAATTAAAAATTAAAACGTTTTTTGTTGAAGATTTATCATTTTAGTTGAAAATGTAATTATTTTGTTGGAAATTTGTTATTCTCTTTTTTTTTAGTTGAAAATTCAATTATTTTGATAGTAAGTTGATTTCTAACATTTTCAATTGGCAAACTAAAGTTTTTATTTCTAAATAACAATGCAAAAATATTAATCTGGAATAACTTAAAATAAAAACAATGTAAGTTTTATTTTAAAAAGTTTTGTAGTTAAAAAATTAATTTAATCGTTCAATTTTTAATGTTAAGAACTGAAATTTTTTTGAATTATTATCATTTTGAACCTTAAAAATAATAGCGTAATTTGTATTTTCAAACAGAAATCTCTAAAATGTTAAAGTCATAAAAATTTTAAAATGGTAACTTCGTATTTTTAAATAATTTAATTTAAAAAATTGTAAAATTGAAAGATGTTAAATGTTTGTGTTTTATACGAATGAATTATTAAGCGTTTAAACGAAATATTTCTGAATTTTAACTTTGTCAAGCTTCAGTTTTAAAAGTTTAAAATTCAAAAGCAATTGTATGTATTTCTGAATTGGATCAAACATTTTTTGAAAAAAAATATATAATTCGGATCTGGGACAAGCCATTATAAACAACTATTAAAAACTATACAAATTTGAACAGAGTGGTTCGAAATAGAAAGCCTTGAATTGTTAAAATTGTAATGAGCTAAATTTTAAGTTTGAACGCTACAATTTTAATTTAGAATAATATTCAAAATTAATTTAAAACTGGAAATTATTTGAAAGAATTTGAAACACGATGTAGATTTTTGCAGATTTAAAAAAAAAAGCTTTTGAGAATTGTAAAATATTCAAAAAGAATAACAAAAATTGTTGTGATTGCTAAGAAAATTGAAATTGATTTTTTAGTTTGAAAAATTAATTTTAAGTGAGTATTTGAAAAGATTTTAAAAATAAAAAAAAGGAATCAGTACGATTTTAAGGCAATTTTTTTTAATTTTAGGAGAAAAATCTAATTAACACAATAAATCAATTTTCAACCCAAAAGTTTACTTTTCAACAAAATAAACAAATTTTCTATCAAATAATTGGTGTTTTAACTAATAAAATGTACAGGATAAAGTTTCAAACAAAAATGGAATAGTACAATTTCCAGGTAAAAACTGTGCTAAAAAATTGAATTGAACAAGACAAAAAAACGAATTTTCAACAAAAATGTTAAATTTTCAAGGGAAAAGGTGAATTTTTGACTAAGAAGATTAATGTTCTATACAAAAAAAAACGATTTTCCAACTTAACCAATATAAACGATTAATTTTTAATCAATCATATAATAGTTACATTTTCAGATAAAGATAAATAATTTTTTAAAGAAAAAATTAATTTTAAAAAATGTTGTTAAATTTTCGACCAATCAGATGAATTTTCGACCAAGAAAATTGATAATCTACAAAAAAAGACAAATCTTAAACAAAACACATGAATTTTTAAAGAAATTATTTAATTTTAAAGTAAAAAAGACAAATTATCTACAAAAAATTAAAATTTTTAAGCGAAAAATATGAGTTTTCAATGAAAGAGTTAAACTTTCAACCAAATAGTTAAATTATCAATCATAATTAAAAAACCTTGTTAAAAAACGTATTTTTTTTACAAAGTAGTTCAACTCTTAATGAAATAATCGACTTTCAAACCCAAGAAGATGTACAGTTGATATTTTAACCAAACAATTGCATAGTTGACCAAAAATGATAAAATTTTCAACCAAAAGGATTAAATTTCTACTAAATAAGGTCAATTTCCAACAAAATACATGAACTTTCAACGAAATTATTTAATTTTAAAAACAAAAAGAGTATTTCCACCCAAAACTTATAATTTTAATTTTTAACAATTTATTTGCATTTACAATAGAACGACTTTACAACCAAAACATATTTATAGTTCATAATTCAACCAAAAAATGTAATTTTTAATCAAAAAGTATAAGTTTTCCATAAAACAATTTAATTTCTACAAAGAAAGACGACCTTTTAACAAAAAACATGATTTCTTTACCAAAAATGGTATTGATTGATTGTCAGTTTCAAAAATGTATTTCCAACGAAA
The DNA here is from genome assembly GCF_010883055.1 of Belonocnema kinseyi. Taxonomy (NCBI): domain Eukaryota; kingdom Metazoa; phylum Arthropoda; class Insecta; order Hymenoptera; family Cynipidae; genus Belonocnema; species Belonocnema kinseyi. The sequence goes on along the minus strand of NC_046659.1, from coordinate 44,737,759 downwards.
AAGATGAACCTTCAAATAAAAAAATAGACTATTATAATATAACATAATTATAATATTATCATTATTAATATACGTATATATTTATATATATAATAGTATTAAT
>NC_046659.1:44732180-44737556 GCF_010883055.1 Belonocnema kinseyi | reverse complement strand
AAGAGGCGCGCGATCTATTCAAATCATGAGAAACGCCAGCATCGAAATCTGGAAATATTAAAATCTCAATCTCCTGAATTTATTTCAAAGTAGTTAGCAGATGGATATATACATAGAATCGCCGAAGTGCTCCGACCGGCAATCGAGCACCTTCGAGTTTTCAAATTCAGAAGAGGAGAAATGGGTTGCGCGCGCAACTCAGTCATTTACAGCGTCTCCTACTATATTCACACGGACATAGCCCTGTCATAGCATTGGACCACATCTCGTTTCAGATCTGGGATCGCTGAAGTGGGCACACTGGAGAGGACGAAACAGGCGCCAGTCTGGTCTTGGCCATCGGCTTGAACTATAAGAAAACTTTGTCGACGTCGATCTACTCAATTTCTCTTGCCCACTAAATTCTGCGGGGTTTGACATAGGAAGTTCGAGGACTGAGAAAGCTCCGTCCAATCGAGGTAAGCGTCAGTAAACAACATTTGTTATCGAAAGTCTTCGCATTTGGCCTAACGTTACGAACATAATGATTCCATCAGCTTTTCAGAAAACAATTCAATTGACTGGAATGAGAATGACTCCGTTCACAACTGATGGCGTTTCAGCTAGTGACCTTGGGAATGACTTGCCTTATTTGAATTTTCCTAATTTTTCGAGAATAATTTCGCTCGTGTAAAAAACTACGAAACGTCGCCAAAATTCGAATATTCAACCGATTTGTGTAAAAATTGGTATACAAGGATTTTAGACATTTCTGATGTCAAATCCAATGTCAAAATATCAAAATTCAAAATGGCCGATCTAAAATGGTGACTAAGAACACACAAAAATGTTTCACTCCTCACGAAAATCGGTATACAGGGATTTCTCGGGTCATGGATTTCGAATTTGAGAACAAAAATTGGATATTCAAAACGGCGCATAAAAGTGGCAGCCATGTTTTTTGAATTAAACATATTCTAAAAATAATGCTTCTGAAATCATTTCCTCGGTAGTTTTCATAATCTAAATTTCGGCAGCAGACGTTACGGGGAAAAATCGATTATTTTGTCAATAAAACATGTGAATTTTTGATGAGTTTTATAGCTTCTTCACCATTTACCGCACTTACTGATCCAAACTTAATTTAAAAAAATCAAAAACCGATTGCTTTTCGATAAATATAATAAAATTGTATCCCTTCTTTTTAGTCAATAAGTATAGAAAATCTAATTCCATTTTTCGACTTTGAACATTTATCAGCGAAAGACAGGGCACCTGATTGATAAAAAACGCCAAATACAGATACTTCAAGGTGTCTGAAAGTCGAAAATATATTCAATTGATTCAAGTTCAAACCTTGACTTTTTGCCACAAAAGTACGAGCCTGGCCCACTGTTGAATGGTGGGAAATATGGCGGCAATTTACCACCGCGTTCAAGCTTTGGTATAGGGGAATAAACTTTCAGATGCGAGTTAAAAACGAAGGGCGGAAATGAGGAGAGGGTTTTAATGAGCTTATAGCAGATTATCTGTTCAATATTCGCCTAAGTTGTCAAAATTATGATCCTCCGATGTCGGAAAGGGAACAATTGGAAATGGTAACTATCAGAAATAGTTCAAACAATAAAAAGAAGCGAGGTAGTAAGGCTCGTGATAAGAATAACAGTAATAAACGCGAGGATCAATCAACTAGTTCCCCAAATAAGAAGCATTTTGGCAGTACTCCAAGTAATGCATGTGCTGTAAGTAGGTCCTCCCGATATTAAAATCCCGCATGTACCCATGTTGTTGAAGCACCTCATTAATCGGCTGCAAGGGTGAGTGAGTCTAGGGTTCAATCACTTTACCCTTTCGTTGTTCAGGCCCCTCAGATTTCGTCATATCCGGTCAATACGGTACTTGATGAGAGGTGCCTGTATATTACCGTTACAATTGATAGCCACTCACTACACGACTCTTCGATCCAGGCTCGTGCTGTACCTATATCGGTAAGAGGCTTTTGAGAAATTTTCAAATTTACTCAAGAAATTAGCAGATCAACCACATCCGGGTATCATGCACCCTAATGAGGTGATCGAGGAAACTGCCGGATAAGCCACTTTACCTTTTTTGTTTTTAGGTTCAACCCTTGTGTAACCACCCGGGTACCCATCGGCATACGTTTTGTTAAATAACTTTTTTTTCTAACTAAGATAGGCCAAATGTTTTCGAATCAGCATGATTTAACTGATTCTCTATCGAAATTTGCATTGTACATATTTTTAGAAATTTTTTAGCTTGAAATATCTTGCAATTTAAAAAAAGCACAGTGGAGCCACCCGGGTACCCCGACAGAAAAAGCATGATTTTCATGCAGTGTATCTTAAAAATAAATTTTGTTAAATTATTATATTCAAGTAGGAATACCTTCATAGAATATGAATAATTAAATATTGATTTAATACACATAGTGACTTTAAGTTATAATGGACTTTTAACAACAATTTCGTTGACGGAGTACCCAGGTACCTGGGTGGCAGATGCTGTGAGTTTTTTTGGGTGGCAAGACAAGGGTTAAAAAAATATTTGCCAATTCATTTTGCAGCAACTTTCGATTGCGAAGTTCTATTTGGTTACGATTTTGCATAATTATTTGATTATGACGTTATATTTAATCTTACAGTTTGAAGAACCAGATAATCGTGCTGAAAATGCTGATGTTTCTCTGTCAAATGCAGCTGAGCAAACCTGTGCTAGCATAAAGGAATAGAAGCCTCCAGGGACCAAATGTCGGGAAGATTTTCTTTAAAAAAAAATTCCTCCTATACGAACTAAGCTTCCTGCTACTCACGTGGTGGGACACGATATTGCGATATTGATATTAAGGGAAGTCCTTTCATCAGACAAGCTTCTCGGGATTATTCTGCCAAGATTGAAGACTCATGAAGAGAATCCGCCCAAAAGCTTGAAGCTGAGGGAATTATAAGTCCCAGTAATAGCGAATGGTGTAACCTGGTAGTAATGATCAGAATGCCTGATGGACATTATAGGCTCTGTATCGACTTCAGAAAACTAAATATGGTAGCCAAAAAAGATGCGGACCCAATGAGAAATATTGGCTCCATCTTAAACAAATTCTTATTCGCACGATTTATCTTGAATATTGACCTTAGTCAGGCATTTTATCAAATTCCTTCCCCTCTCTCTCTCTCTCTCTCTCTGAGGAATCTGAGGAATTCACTACTTTCCCAGTACATGTCAAGGAGTTTTATCAATACAGTCGTATACCACTCGGGTTATCTGGAGCTCCAGCAACGTTTCAACGATTGTTGGATAGACTAATAATAACAGAATTTTAGCGCTATACATTCTCGTACATGGATGACATTATTGTAATCTGTAAAACTTTTGTGTAGCACAAAAATTGGTTGGAGAATGATGGCGTGGAACAAGTCATAGCCTTTACTAGTCGATCCATGCAAGGTGCCGAGAAAGGCTACACAGCGACAGAATAAGAATGCTTGGCGGTGGTATGGGCAGTAGAAAAGTTCAGACCATATTGGGAGGGATATCACTTTGTAGTGAATACGGACCGTAGTGGTCTCCGATGGCTCTATCACTTAAGGAGGTTTACAGGAACTTTTTTCAAAAAAATTGATTTTCCAAAAATGACTAATTCCTGTATTAAATATATCTATAAATGCTGTGGAAGTGGTAATTTTTGTCGGAAAATTCCGGAACATATCAAAAAATCATAATTTTTTCTATGTATTATAGAAAAAAACAAACTGAAACGCGTTTTTCTCAAATCAACGTTTTTCGACCTAGTTGAAATGATTTTTGAAAAAACTACTGGACCGCTTAGGCTGAAAGTTTTACAGCTTATTCTGCACATGTGTGCTTATCGTGCGAACCATCATAATAATTATTGATTAATATTTAACCCTTTTTTCAAACAATTTATGGTAAAAAAAGTTGAAAAATGTTGAAATCCACAATTTTATATTATTTTGTCGAATTTAAATTTATGAGGTCGCGATCATAACTACATCTCGACTCTTCAATAATATTGCGAATTTCTATATTTCAGAACCTTAGAAATGGAGATGTCATGCAAACACATTTTAGCAGGGCTAATTTAAAGCAGCCGTACCAGCCATATTCAGGATGGAATTGAAATTTAAAGAAATTTCTAAAATTATTTGATGTCAATATTTATGTGTTAAAAGTTTGAATCAATAAAAAAGTTATTATTATCAAAAAAAATATATTTTGAAAACATCAAAGTTTCTTTACTAACTCCTTAAATGATCTTAGACGCGCTGTCGTATATGTATATTTTCAGTCGGACTCTTAAGTTGTTTGCGCCATTGGTAATACTTACGATTTGTGATATACCCGAAGAACTAAATTATTTCAAGAAATGCGTTATCAATTTCCGGATTGGAAATTAGAAGGCAATCGATTATATTGCCATCGCCCTGACCACCTCACTGATCTACTATTGCCTGATTTGGAGGCATGGATGCTGGTCGTGCCGCTGGAGCTTCGAGATAAGACGATGAGTGAAGCTCGCGATACCACGACGTCTGGACACTTAAGTATGGATAAAACTTACGAGCGTCTTCCGTTGTTTTACTATTGGCTTGGCATGTTTAACGACGTTGCAAAATACGTTCAAGCATGTCAAACTTCTGAGAAAATGAAAGTAGAATAGACAGGCCCAGTAGGTCTGATGGATAAACGTGTAATCGAGCAGCTGTTACAAATATGTCTTGGTTTTCCAGGGCATGTGTACCAAATTGATCCAAGTCCTTAGAGGAATGGGAATGTAGCAATAAACAATTGCCGGCTCTGAGAGATTTGCTCGCAAATCACATGGATATAGCATCCGATCGTCAGGCGATATATTATAATTGCCGTAGACGAGACATTCGCTACCAAGAAAGTGATATGGTGTAGCATAACACTCATATTTTGCCGTCGACAGTAGATTAGGTCGCGAAAAAGTTAGCTCCGAAATTTGGAGGTCCGTTCAAGGTTATAAAATTAATATCAGTAGGAGTTTACGAAATCCAAGATGAGTCCAGAATAATCGAGGAAGCTCATTATAAAGATTTAAAACACTATTGGTGGATAGATCCGAATTATATTAACGAAGCCCCTTTTTCGCAGCGTCAAGATTTGTAAAAAAATTCCTAAATTTCGTCCGGAAACGGTGCAGGAACTTCGGAGGCGCCAGGGTCACTCCTGTCGCCTTTAATTCAGAAGACTCCGAGCCATCAACCAGGCACCCTTCCACCGATGGAACTGGGTATCAGTGTTGCCAGATCAGTTTTTTCGTTTCCCGCGAGGGGTCGCTCGAAAACCCGCTAAAAACCGCCAAATTCAAAGAACAATTGTTTCTACTAAAGCTTA
>NC_046659.1:44722027-44732080 GCF_010883055.1 Belonocnema kinseyi | reverse complement strand
CCCGCTAGTTTTCCCGCCAACCGCAGTAACTTAATTTTTACCGCTGACATGGTTTCAAAACCGCTAGATCTAGCGGGAAAACCGCCAATCTGGCAACACTGCTGGGTATCCATGGATCGAAAAAAAGCTTCCCCACAGACGCCAGTATTTACCAAGATCGCCCGTACCGACCGATAAGGGTCCCAAGCGCAAACCTCCCAGAACACCTGCAATCCTTCGGGAACCGAAGGCCATTTAATCAGGGATCAACTTCCAGTCCGAAAACGAGAAAGGCCGTGTCCAAGAAACCTCGGTTTCCCGGTCGCACACCTTGTCCGCCTACTCTGTACGGAGTTTGTTAACGGTATTGGCCTATTGATGACAGAAACGTCACACATCACTTGATTCAAAAATGTATAAGGTTTTTCAGCGCAAAGCCACGTGGAATCAATTATATTACAGGAAATCTTCCTGAACATCGCTTCTTTGCAAAACGTTCATTTTTGTATTTCGGAGTCGACTATTATGGACCATTTTCCATTCAAGAAAATCGAGTGAGAAATCGCAGTAAAGTCAAGGTCTATGTTTCGGTCCTTCTGTGCTTTTCAAGTTAAGTAGTTCACCTCGAAGTAGTCTGTGAATTTACGGCCGAAGCATTTTTCGGCTACTCAAACAGATTTATCTCACTCTGCGGCAAGCCTGATACTATTTATTCAGATAACGCCACTAATTTTGTTGGGGCAAATAAGGAAATTCAGGAATTGTACAATATCACAAAATCAGCACTTTACCCCAAAATCTGAAGCTTTTTTCAGAGCAAAAGATCAATTAGCGCTTTATTCCACCTCAAGCGCCACACTTTGAAGGATTTTGGGAGGCCTCAGTTAAATCTATTAAATATCATTTCGTACGAATAGTGGGCAAGACCCTTTAAGCAGTTATTTAGAACGATGCTTGTTTAAAGGGGCCATTTTTATGTTTGATCCTGAAAAAAATAAGTAATTAATTAAAGAACTAATACTAGGAAGATTATTGTAATAAATTAGAAATGATTAAAATTGTAAATATTAAATGGTATTATTACAAAATTTAGGTTTCTAGATATGTTATTTTTACTTTCATATTTCATGTAAGCTTGAGCGGCTGCCCTTAAGGGGATTTATGAGAGTTGTAAAAATGAATATAAAATTCTGTCCACCATTTTGGATATTTTTGTCTGATTTCTTGAATGTGTAATTTAAATATTACTCTCTCGGCTTGGAAAAACCCGGATTTTAGATAAAATTTTTATATTTTGTTTAATAATCAAATTGGAGAGAACAATAGAGAAAAATTGCAGTGACGCTCAGTGTATCCGTGTGTGGATTCCCACAGCACTTTCCATCGACCTTTGTCAAATTCATGAGGCAGACTCTCTGGAGCACATTGAATTGCTCTAAATAATGACCCTTTCATTGTTATGAGATGCAGACCAGTTACAAAAGATGAAATCAGGAAGATATGGCTTGATTCAATTGTAATTAGCAGAATTAGTTTATTAACATAATTTGAAGAAATTAAAAAAAAATCATGAAAATCGGTCCATATTTGCAGTAATAATGGAAACATTGAAATATATACAAAAGTGTACCCTTTGCCGAAAACTTGACATCCACTCTCTCCATCTGAATAATGAGTATTCAACTAAAAAGTAATGATCAAGAAGTCTTATCAACTTCGAATAATAAACCTTACTGAATTAATTCTTAATTTTTCTTAGTTGATCTTGTGAGAAAATCTTACTAAAGCAGTTAGCAAACGACTTTGCTCGATAAAAACTATTATTTTCATTTTGTAAACATGAATTTCTTGTAATGAACGTTGAGATCAAATGACGATGTTCATATTTAATTTTAAAAAAAGTTTAAAGATGTGAGGGGTAAATACTTTATCTATATATAAATGGGCAAAATTATTACAATTTAAATTTTTTACACATGTAACAGCATCCTTGATTTCCTGATTTTCACACCGTTGTGTTCGGTAAATATCACTTCGCAAGTTTCCAAGTGCGAATATAGATTTTAGGAAAATATATAAATCAAAAGGAAACTAAAACTCTTGAGGCGTTTTTCAAAAATTTTAATTTTTCATTCAGAATGTTAGTTCTTACGAAGAAACCATTAGCTGCGCGTCTGATCAGAAAATTATTCATAACAAATTCGTATGAGTGTTCACTCTTTTTGTAAGAGCAACTTTTGTCCATTCAAATTTTTCATAACTTGTGTCGTTTCTTCAAAAATTTCACTGGAACATGGAATGGAAGCTTCTATTGTCCCACGACTCTCCGGAGATGAAGAACTCCCTTGCTAGGCTAGTGTTTACCGCATGAGCCACCAAGGCTCTTCTAGAGTGCGAGGTGGGAATCAAACCCTCAAGCCGATAGAATGGGTCCAAAGCCTAGCTGCCAATATATTGCGACAATCTTGTACGGCTTTCAAACAGCAATGTTCCCTCATCAAAAAAAAGTCATAGAGATAAATTGGTCGAGTTTCCGAGTCCAATATTTTATAATAATATCAAGGATGCTGTTACATGTGTAAGAAACAGATATCGTAATAATTTAGCCCGTTTATATATGGATAAAGTACTTACCACTCTCAACTTTAAACTTAGTTTTTGTTTGAATTAAATATGAACATCTTCATCTTATCTCAATTTTCATTATTTGAAATTCAAGTGCAGAAAATGAAACTGATCATTTTCATCGACCAAAGTCGTTTATTAACTTCTTTAGTAAGATTTTCTCACAAGATTAACTAAAAAAAGCTAACAATTAATTTAGTAAGGTTTATTATTCGCAGTTAATAAGACTTCTTGATCAGTACTTTTTAGTTACTTATTATTCAGATGGAAAGAGTGGATGTCAAGTTTTCGGTAAAGGGTACACTTTTGTATATATTTCAATTTTTCCATTATTACTGCAAATATTTACCGATTTTCATGAATTTTTGTTTTTAATTTCTACAAATTATGTCAATAAACTAATTGTGCTAATTGCAAATGAATCAAGCCATATCTCCCTGATTTCCTCTTCTGTAACTGGTCTACATGTCAGAACAATGAAAGGGTGACCCTTTCATTGTTATGACATGCAGACCAGTTACAAAAGATGAAATCAGGAAGATATGGCTTTGGTAGCCTGATATGGCATATCAGGAAGATATGGTTTATGGATTTGTAACTAGTCTGCATCTCATGACAATGAAAGGGTCATTATTTACGAGCAATTCAATGCGCTGCAGGGAGTCTGCCTCGTGAATATGATGAGGGTAGATGGAGAGTGCTGCGAGAATCCACACACGGCTACACTGAGCGTCACTGCAATTTTTCTCTATTGTTCTCGCTAATTTTATTATTAAACAAAATATAAACATTTTATCTAAAAACCGGTTTCATCCAATCTGAGAGAGTAATATTTAGATGACCTATGCAAGAAATACGACAAAAATATTCATAATTGTGGACAGAATCTTACATTCCTTTCTATAACTCTGATATATCCCCTTAACGTAGGGTGCCGCGCAGCGACCTCGCTAACTAATATTGAATTCTAATTGGTCAATCCCATTACTTCTGTACTTCGACATAACCTCAATTTATCTTTGACCCCAAGATCTGGTGAGACCTTTGCGAATGATCGAGATATTCACCTCGTCTTTTCAATTCTGTTCACTAACTCAAGTCTATTACTTTCCTAAAGTCCTGTAAATGATTTGTGTTGGGCTTTAAAATATATTCGATTCAATAATTTAAAAAACTGAGTTGATTACATTCCTAAAACCTGACTTCCGCGAACGGAAAACTATTTTGTTTACAGGAATAAACAATTTCAAGTAACGATTCACAAAGCAATCCAAATGAAACAATAAGCGTTAAAAAATTCGAATCGGAGCAAATTAAAATAAGCTACATTTCTTTTTCCAATACCCATGCCGAAAACACGAGTTTTTAGGCTAGTTTAGAGACGGCAAAATGACGGATTTCTCTATCGTTGTTTGCAGCAATGGGAAAAGAAGAGCAAATCCTAGAGAAATGTAAAATGCGTGGGAAAAGTACTTGGCCAACAATGAGAAAATTACTTTGCTCACGCTTTTTGCTTTGCTCATTGTTGGCAAAGTACTTTGTCCACGTAAGTACTTTTTCACGCGTTTCTTATTTACCTTCACGTTAGTGTAATTTCCTTTAGGATAATGCTTCATGTATATTAAAACTATTATATCGATATATTTGTTATTTTGCTTCTTTTTTCTTAAATCTAAATTGCAATTGATTTCTTGAGAAGAACCATTAAAAAAATGTCTATTAAAAAAAAAGATTTTTATATTTTTAAAATCATATAGATTAAAAACTATACTTAGAAAAAAGTTTGGCTGATGCAACCAAAATTTGTTTGAATCAACCAAATAAAATCATTACTATATGATCAATCAATTGTTTGTTTGATCGGACCAAATTCTTTGGTTAATAGAGTTTGGTTGATTATACTCAATATTTCGGTTGATCCAACCAAAGATTTTGGTAGATTCAACTAAATATTTTAGTAGATCCAATAAAATTTTTAATTTGTTTGAAACAAAAAGGTTTTTTATCGTAGAGAATTTTTTATTTATCTTTAAAGAAAAAGTTGAGCTTTTCTACATCGTCGGTCAAGTTATTTAATCCTGGAACCAATTTGATGAATGTGAACATATTCAATGCTCTTGCTAAAAAATGTATAACAAATATTGAACATTTTTAAATAGAATTTCACTTTCATCGAACAGGTTTAGATGAGAAATAACTTGAGCACCGATGTGGAGAGAAGATTTAGTAGAGAGAAGTCCTAATATTAGGGTATACACACAAATTAATAACTTGTACATTTTTTAAGAAAAAATGTTAGAATAATTTATTCTAAAAATGCAGACTTTTACAGCATAAAATCGCACTTTATCACTCTCATTTAATTTCAAATCGAATAGAAGGTCAACTAAATAATATATTATATAGTGTCATTTCTACTTATGACTAATCTAGGAACACAAATCTTCGGTTGGGACGGAGAACCAAACACGTCAACTTTTGCTTGGAAAACCAGACATGTCGATTTTTTTCTTAAAGAACCAGACGCGTCGGATGTAGCTTGAAGAAACAGGCACGGCCTTTTAGTCAGAAATTTAGAAATGAGAAATATAGAAAAGTTAGAATTTTGAGGTTAGATCCCGGTGCGGCTGTGAATCTGTGAACTAAATATTTTACTTACGTTCAAAATTTTCCGCACATTGCTGGAGACCCCAAATTTTCAATAGTGAATTTATAAAAATGTTCCACTTATTCACTTTGCTCATTTTCTTCGAAATATAGGCGTGCACACCACTTGCACGACACGGTCAGAAATTTCGACTCGAACTGGCTACCGGCGTGGGCTGACGTTATCTGCATCGGTATGTTTATTGCAATTTAAAAAGAGCGTTTGCTTAAATGAACCAAATTTTTGGTTACTGTAACCAAATAATATCCTAATATACAATTTATTCCGTTAAACAAATTTATTTGGTTGAATCAACTAGAAACGGTAAAATATAATTACTTTGAATCGACTAAATAAATTCGTTGTCTTTTTTTAAATGAACCAAATTTGAAGTTGGGCTGATCAAATTTATTTGTGCCAAAAAACAAACTAGGTCGAACAAACTATTTTGTTAAAACAACTCAACTTTTTTTCTGAGTGTAGGCCGGAAATGTTTCCTTGTTCAAATTTGAATTATTACGTTCATTATGAATGAAATAAAAGGTGTGAGATGAAACGTATAACGTAATTTACATATTTCTGTACAGATAATCATCTCAAAAAAGTTCAATATAATTTTAAGGCTCATTTTACCTGCCAGCATTCGTGCTCGAACGCTGCGGAAAATTAACTTGGTACCTTGAGGTTAAAAATCTAAATTTGAACAAAGAAAATATTTCCGGTCCAATTTTTTTCTTTAAATGATTTTAACGAGTATTAAAAAGCTATTTTTTAAATATAATTTTTTAATAAATATGGTTTTCTTGCTTTAAAAAACCTTCAATTTTGATTTTCACAACAAGAAAACTAGATCGTTATAACAATCCGAAAGTACATGAAAAGAGCTTTGCAAAACACTAAAATAAAAGTCCAATCGGTTCATCCTGAAAAAATGTACGCTTATGTGACGGTGAGAAAACACGTGAATAAGTGGAAAATTGAGGCCCCTATAAATTGATAACTGGTTGATACATGAACCTATGGTATGGTGAATTGGTGTAGGTCCACTAGGGCTATAATCCAGCCATGTTTCAACCCGATCAAAAAAGAATTAATATTAGCTGGAAAACTTGATATATACTGCGTCACCTATCACTGTGAAAAACCATCGTTTTCGAGTTTTTCAATTATCTCAAAAATCGATCATCTTTCCCACTCTACACAGGCCAGCAAATTCTTATTTCCCGTGTGACTATGGGGAAAAGTGTCGTGTGAAACTCTGCCGTACAAACTAAAAAGATACATAAGTGACATTGCCGCTTAGATCGACTTTTTCATTGTCACGCTTAAGAGAAACACGCTAAGCGGCAATGTCACTTACGTATCTTTTTAGTTTGTATGGCAGAACTATGCTGCTGCACATAAATTAATTTATGTAGCTACCTGCACATCAAAAAAAGTACTTAATTTAAGTCGAAAATTCGACTTATTTTAAGGTGTCACAAAAAGAAGCATAGGCAGTCTGAAATTCAGAATCACATCTGAACATTAAATTAAGGGAATTAGATTCCTGAAATTCAGGTCGGGACTATTTGAAATTCAGGCAGACATGACGTGATATTCACGTGTACTCGCTCTTCAATTAAGAATATATTTATAATGAAAGCTAGTGTAACCTTAAGGGCATGTGATACTTAGAAAATTGTCGATTTTACCAGTTTTAGGTTCCCCGGCTTTTTTCCTAGGATAAGAAATATTTTGCCTTCAAAATATGGGAAATGATAGCGAACATGCTAACGGACGTCCCCACACTGTTTTTATATAATAGTTATTCGTTTTAGAAAATATACCAGTTGGGTTCAAACTTGTAAGAAAATACAGGAAAAGTACGAGAAATGGAAAAAACGGTATATTGAGGTCAGGTGCGGTCCAAAATCTTCAGAGAATTGTGTTCCGTAATGTAGTGAAAGGGCGCTCACGTTGCGAAGTAAAATTTTTTGTAATTTAATTATTTTGATGGGTTTAACAATCCAAATATTGGATGACAACTGGAATTGATTTCCCTGCAGCACTTTTTTAAATCTGTGAAACAAAAACTCCTCGAATGATGGAAACATAGTATCATAACACACACTGACCAACGCGACATAGAGTATTAGTAGGATGCGACCAGAATAAATGGCCACGAGCTGTATAGTAGCGCCAGCGCTCTGTAACGTCATGCAAGGTAGTACGAACCTGAAATTCAGGAAAGGTATATTCCTTTATTTTAGGTAACAAGAGCCTTACAGGTTATTTCAGGTTGCCTTCAACTTACTTTCAGAACTAAATATTGAAATTTAGAAGGATACTTCACTTAATTCCAGTAGAAAAATGCTGATTTCTCATTTAAGAAAAGTTAGTGCTTTATTCAAGATAGTTTGCACACTTAAATTCAGGTACTTGCTTAATTCAAGTCAAATCTGAAATTAACTCGAATATAACTTTGAGTATTTATATTTACTGTGTAATGGGCTTTATAGCTTAAACGCCAGGAGGTCCCGGTGCTGCTCTCCGGCCTTCTGTAAACTAACTTCAAAGTACAATATAAAATTCTCCTGATTTCCATTTCCTTTTTTATTATTCTACGTCACTAAAAGATAAAAGTTTCAAAATATACGTGCCTGATGAGGCAAGTCAGGTCGACTCAGCGGGTGATCTACGCATGTTCGTACGGAGTTTCAACGGTTTATACACCATTTATATTTAACTCACGTATTATTGTTGTGAAACAATAATAATAATAATAATAAATTTTTCATTACGGCTGAAATGCTTATGCATTGGTACTGATTACGACTCAAAAGTGGAATAACTGATAGGTACTTAGTGGACTATTTTAAGAGAAAAAATAATTTGCAGAGAAGGGATAATGAGAAACAGATAAAAAAGGCACTAATGAATGCAAGTTTAAGCAAAATCTGCATTATTATTTATTAAATAGAAAAACAGTATACATATAATTGACATGTGAATGACAGAAGGACAAATGAAAAAAACATAAAATAAAGCTAAAGGGGCATCGTGAAACAATCAGAAGAATGTTGTAGATAGTTGAATGCTATTTATTGTGAAAAATAGAAAAAGAAAAAGTATTGGAATAATGGCAATTAGAATTAAAGATATTGCAAGCTATTACGTAGTTTTGTTGAATTAAATAGAAAAACAACGAGGAATACAAAAATGCAGTATTGAAAGAGAAGACAAAAGATTACAAGAGAAGAAATTGGGGAGAAAATCACGGGCAGCCCGGCGCGGGAATTCAGATTGCTCGCGATTTGGCGACTGTTTAAGGATTCACAATTTATGCATTTGGCGTGTGCTATAAGGAGGGAGGAGTTTCTCCTCTTATCGACTTACTATAATTAGCTGCAGCGTTTTAATCAATGGTGGTACGCCGAGCGCTATCGCCTCTACAATGCTTTGCATATGAATATACATGTGTGTATTAATAAATTTAGTTATATGAGGTAGTAGTACGTCTGGATCGTGAGGAGCAAAAACCTTTTTAATTTTGATATTCCAAGAATTCCGACACGATTCTATATGACAAAATTACGTTCTTTCAGCTCTATCGAATAAATTAATTTTCATTGTATACTTTTCACTCTTAATTACTTTTTTCATACTTTTTGGTTTGTTAATTAAAGGATTTTATAGCTTAAAATCAGTATAATTACGATGACTGAGTTTAGCCAATCTCAGCTTATTGTTATTTTACTTCGTTTCACTTATCTATTAATTTTGTAAAAAATATGATAATTTTTTAAATACTAAATTGAGAATTTAAAAATAGAATGTCGCGTTTATTACACTGGCTTGGATAATATTTCGCTTCATAATGGTTCGCTTTAGTTCATTAATTTTATTAAACTACTTCAGGTAAAAAACGAACATATTATTTATTTATTTATTTTCTATCCGTAATCATAAGCGTTCGGTAATTTTTATAAGAATACAATTTTTTAACGATTTATAACTACTAATTAAAGAAACTTGTGCTTACTAAAGTTAATATATATCGAACGCTTGTTTTTATGGATCAATAATGGTAATACGTCCATTTTTTAATCTGAAGGTATTTGTAGGATGAAACGAGTGATTGCAGTGATGACAGGATCCAACTTACAAGGTTTTTAATTTCAATAAAGACGAGTCAAAATAATATAAACCTGCCTTTATTATAATTGCATCAACAACAAAAACGTTCATACTTCACTATATTCATTTAGGCTCTGCCATTCACTTATCTAAGCTTCCTTATGATAGATCGGAACCACTCGGTTATCTTCTTAAAGTTGAGAAATTGATCGGCCAATAACTTCCTAAATTACAGCACGAGCAGTTTTTTAAAAGACAATTTCAAGATAATCACGCTTAAAGATTCGTTACGGTATAACTATTAGTTTCAGTGACTTACCGATCAATCGGAGATCCCGGGTCGATATAATAAACGTATAGTAATCGTTGTGACGTAGTAACGTAGTAATCAGCTTTCCCAGAATTTATAGGACAAAAGAATATACAAACCTATTGTGAAAGAAACATTGCTCCGATCCAAGCTCTCCGACTACCTGATTAGTGACGGTATGCGCATTCTGACATTTTTGACAATATCTCCATAAATATTTAATATTTTCCTTTTTACAGTATATTTTTAACATATTATACATTCAAAATATGAAAAAAGTCGATGTTTTGGAAATTCTAAACGTATCTTCCCCCTTAAAAAGCCTGAAAAAAGTGTTCTCCGAGCTACACGTACTTACAGGAATACAGTGATT
>NC_046659.1:44714384-44721927 GCF_010883055.1 Belonocnema kinseyi | reverse complement strand
TGTACGTTAAATATATAATTTATAAAGTGAAAGTGCAATATCGAAATTTTAAGTACAATAGTTTTATTGACATTTCTTTTATTTTAGATGATACACAAAGTGACCACAACATATAATCATGCAACAATAGATCATACAAACATGTGAATGATTGAAGGATATTATTGTTGATCTGTTGTAAATTTAATAATCGCTTAAAATTAGATTTGTAATGTTTTACTTCTTTGCAGAGTTGCAAGAAGAAAGCCAATCTGTATCGCAGATCCGCAATATTTAATTATAAACAATATAAAAACAAGGAGGAAAATATTTCATTTGTAGCCCTAGTGTAAATTCCTATATAGGTTTCTTTATATGATCCTATATAGGTGCCTTTATATGACCCTCCCTAAAAAGGTGCCTAATGGTACATAAATAATGGTACCTAAATAATGGTACCTCATAATACCTAATAGGGCGTATATTTCTAGGTGCTCCTCGAGGACCAAACAAACTTCTGCGCAGCCGTAGGTGCCATAGAATACTACTGCGCATCTGGATATAGTATCATGCAGAAACATATACAGGATCCTATATAGAATCCTATACAGGAACCTATATAGGATCCTTTATAGGATCCTATGTCATTTCCTATAGATGGTACCTATAGGTGAAACATATAGGTTCCTATGTGGAATCCTATACAGGATCCTATGTAGGTTTCGATATAGGAACCTGTATAGGAATTTTTAGCAGGGAAGTTTGTTTGGTAAACCAAAGGTAGTTAAAAGATTATTATTAAATAATAATAATTATTATTATTCCTTTCTCTTATGGTTTTTCCGACGAGATGGCATCCCTAATATAATGGTGTTAAACGTATCAAATTTAAAGATATACGTACGAGAAAAAAATAACTAGCTCTTTTTTATTAAAGTTTACACGAAAAAAATATTTAACAATCCTTCTGGGTAGGAAATTAAAGAATTTAAAATGAATACCCATTTTGAATATCTCATGAAATTGTGCGGCAAAGTTTTCACTTCTCAATTTTTAATAGGAGAGTATTATTATTGTAGAATGAAAGTGCGAAAAATGTATGGGAATATGCCACTTTGCAATCCTTAAGTGGATTAGATTTCTTATGCGAAGCACAATTTTGTAAAGAAGATATAGTCTCACATTTTGAAACAAAATTGCCAAATAGAACAATTAATCGCATACAGAGGGGGAGAGTATCATTGAAACCAAACGCTATTCCTAGAAAGGTTATATAATATTTTGAATTATGTAGTAATATTGTGCGCAATAGCATTTACACTTTAATATTTTTGCAGACTGGAACGTGTGAGAAGGAATGCCTGATTGTCAAGATGAAGCCTATGTGGAGCTTTCTCCATGCATATTGAACGCTATGATTGATACAACGGTTACAAACTTCGATCACGAGAATCACACTATTCCTTTGAATTCAGCAGGGGAAATCGATAATCATCACTGCTTTTTGTCAAAGATATAATGCAAGCTTATCACATTTATCAATTAAGCTTCGTTTAAGCATTATTAAAATCGGTGTAAAACGTAAAGTAATAATTTCTTTTAGTATGCTAACCTTAACTCGGAAAATTTTTTCCAAAATTCCGATGCTTAAGCCTTCAATCTTGGGGAATCCACAGTGCTTCCAATGGAGGTTAATAGAATGCATAAATCTTTTGTTTCGCAGGTATGGTAACGCTAATTAAAATTTTTTTTCATAAATATAAGCCTCTTTTAATAACACAGGACCACAAACCCCCTAACTCTGCAACAAGGGAGGGACTAGGTGTACCTCATGGGTTTTTAGGTCGCTGAATCCGTATCTGGTGCCAGTTTGACTGTACGTTTAAATGGTCGCTTAATTCGCATCCAGGGTTTGTTTGACCCCATAAGGTCACAATGAAGATCAGTTAAAGGTCAACCATACAGAATCCGTCGTTAATGGACTAGATCAAGTACATATAGGTTTTTTGGGGTCGCTAAATTTGAACTCGGTGTCCGTTTAATCTAATTAGGTCACATTCAAGGTCAATTCAAGTTCAAACCTACGATATCTCAAACCCGCCAACTCTAAACCCACAGCCTCAAGCACAAAATACTTATGACCACAAACTTCGAGCCTAGAACCCCCAAGCTCAAAAACTCCAGCTCCACAAACCTCAAGCCTACAAATCCCAAGCCCGGAAACGCCATCCATGGCGGGTCGCAGAATTATCCTAATACTTTGTTTACAACGGTAAAAATTTAAAAAAATATAAGACGCATAACGCCTGTTGACTGCTACTTACAGGCGATACGTTTGAAGTGTAGCATTCAACAGGCGTTATACGGATTATCTTTTTTCAAAACTTTTTACCGTTGCAAAAAAAAATTATTGCGATTTTTCCGTGACCTTCTATATGGAATTTCAACGTATAATCCGAATCTGAACAATTCAAAGGTTTGATTTTGCTGTTTTTTCGAATTTCTTAAAAAGGAACCGAATGGGGACCCAATGGGGTCTTTACGAGTACTTTGTAAAGGCCCCATTCGTTTCCTTCGGTCCGTCAGGAATGTTCACAAACCCTAAGCCCACAAACCCTGAGCCTACAAATCTCGATTTAACAAATCCCAAGCTTAGAAACACCATGCTCACACTCCCCAAGCCCAAAAACTCTAACTCCACAATTCCGAAGCCTACGCAGATCCTAAGCCTAGAAACACCATACTCACACATCCCAAGCCCACAAATTTTAAGCCTACGAACCCCCATTCTACAAACCCCAAGCCCAAAAACCCTAACTCCACAATTATGAAGCCCACGCAGATCTTAAGCCAAGAAATACCCTGCTTACATACCCCAAGCCCACAAATTTCAAGTCTACACACCCCAAACCTACAAACTTCAAGTCCACGCACGTTAGGCACACAAACACTGAGCCTAGAGAACCCAAGCCCACACACCCTAAGCCCTTAAACCCTAAGTCTACAAATCCCAAGCTTAAAAATTCCAGGCCCACAAACGTCAAGCCCACACACCCGAAGTCCAGAAACCCTTAGCCTGCAAATACGAATTCCACCAAGCCAAAGCCCTAAATCCCTTAGTTACAAACCTAAAATCATTTCGCAACCGTACTGGGAGTTTGGATCTTGTAGATGTGAATATTGTGGGTTATAAGTTTGGAAGTGTGGATTCGGCTTTACAAATTAGGGATTATGAGTCTCACGATATATGGTTTTTTGCAAGATTTATGATAAATTTAAGATCTCTAGTTGTATTTTTGTACTTCTCTGGTTATTGCCATCATGTCATTCAATAAGAAAAAATTATTTTTTGTCGGATTTTTAAAACACAAATATTGAAGTAATTCCTATTAATTTGTTCCATATGTACTTTATATAAATTGTCACAGAGTAAGCTACGGTCGTAATTAAACTTTAGAGTAATGTAGTAAATAAAAACATTGTTTTCACCACCGTGTTTAAGATTTTATCCCAAAAAGTTTCACATGACAAAAGTTTTCATGGGATTGTTAAAAACATTAAGAAAAAGTAGCTTTTGTAGAAGCGTTTACAGAAGCATACTCCTCTACATCCAGATAACAAACGTGCCTGGCACATTACCGGACATTTGACGAATTTGTTTTTTTTTTTAAGAAAAGACCTAAGAGAAGTCGCTATCTATCATAGAAGGTTAATTTCTAATTAAAAAGGTGATTTTTTAAGAAAAAAATGTAAACAAAATTGTTCAATTTTCATCTTTAGAAGCGAATTTTAAACTGAAACAATAAGCATTAAACAAAAAATGGACTAGTTCAATTTTCAGGTGAAAAATGGAATTTTCAACAAAAGAAATTGATTTTTAAATAAAAACCTTGACTTTTAACAAATCATGGAACAATTAAATTTGCAAAAAAAAAAATTAATTTGCAAAAAAAAAACAATTAAATCTACAACAAAATAGTCCAATTATGAACCATAGAAATGTCTTTATGTACAAAAAGACTTCTTCCAAAAAAGACAAAATTGCTAAAAAAAATACATGAATTTCAACCACATAGTTGACTTTCAACTAAAAAATAATGTTTCAAGAAAAAATTGAATAGTTACATTTTCAGTTCAAAATAATTATCAACCCTAAAAAATCAAAGTTTCAAAAAAATATTAAAATTTTTAAGCATAAAATCGACTTTGCAAACAAATAATTTCCTATAGAAAACAGAAATTAAAAATTTTATAAATCTATTTTAAAACAACAAAAAAAAACGAATTTTCAACAAAATAGTTCAATTATCAACCAAAAAATAAATTTTTAAATCAGAGCAATTATTTCCTATTAATAAAAAGATGAATTCACAACTAAATAGATAATTTTTCAAAAACTTCAACCATAGCGTTAAATTTTGAACCTAAAAAGTGAATATTAAAACTAAAAAATAAGTATTTGACCAAAAATAGAATAGTTACATTTTCAGATAAAAATGTAATTTTCTACAAACTAGTTTAAATTTCGATGTAAGAAAAGAATTTTCAACTGAAAAATATTTTTAATAAAAATAATCGAATTTACAACAAAATAGTTAAATTTGTAAAAACATAGTTGTATTTTCAAATGAAAAAGATACCTTTATTATAAAAAATTGAATGGAATTAATTCTGAAAAAAAATGGAAAAAAGAACAAATCATTTCTTTATTATTTTGTAAACATTTTAAAAGGGGTGTAAAAGAGTGTGCAGAAAATTTGTGCAATTTTACCATGTTATATATCATTTTAGAAAAAGTAAAGAACTTAATTCTTATCAAGCCTTCTAGCGCAATTTTGTTGCACAATTTTTTTTAAAGTTTATGTTGGTTAAAAAAATGTGCTTTCCAATTTGAGTAAGTTTAGGAGATATGTAGAAATTTTGAAACGATTCAAAAATAATTAAAACTTGTAACAATTTGTTAAGAATTTTGTATGGTTTCACTGTCAAGCATTTCATACCAAAATAAAAGTTTTATCAAAAAGTGAATCTTCAACCAAAGAAATTAATTTTTAATTAAAATAGATGAATTTCTAACAAGAAGAATAATTTTCTACCGTAAAAGAGTAATTTTTAACTGTGAAAGATCAATTTTCAAGGAAAAATAAAAGAACACATTTTCAACAAAATTGTTAAATTTTTAAATAAAAATAATTTTGAACCGAAAATGATACAGTGAAATTTTAAATATAATAAATGATTTTTTAGCCTAAGAAAATCAAATTTTCAACCAAAATATTAAATTATCAGCCAAAAAATAAATTTTCTAACAACACTGAGAAAAAAATACTTCTGAATCATTGAAATATTGTTTTGAAGCATCAAACTGTGCTTTCGCGCTCAGTCAAGTGCATATATAATCAAGTCGAAAACATACACTATTGTTTCTTGTTTTCTTGATTCAAATAAAATATGATTTAAATGATAAAAAAATTGATTAGACTCAACTGAAGATGTCCTGAAATATAAAGCAAAAGATATGTCCTATAAATTGATAACATCATGCTCTCAATTCTAAAGTGCGATGCTATCTTTGCAACATCAGAAAAGTTTAACTGTATAGTACACTGCCATAATCTATTAGCAGAAAATTCCGATTCAAAGACGAAAAATATTGATTCAGATGCGAAATACATTTGTTTTCCAGAAGTTAAAATCTAAAGAATTAACACCTTCTTTAACCTCTGACACATACTCCTCCGTTTACTCGTATTTTTATTGACATTAATTCCTAACTATATTCTCCATACATTATTCTAAACTAAACTATTGCTGACTTTGGTTAGGAAAGACGTATTTTACTTATAACTAATGAGAAAGGGACTTTACACGGAAATAATTATTCGCTTAAAAATTCGTCGATTTTGTGTATTAGTCTCGAATACGAGAAGAAGTCGAATAAAGTTCTGAAACCTCCTTGTTGAAGAATGTGGTCAATAATTATCTAGAAATTATAAAACATTTCAGAAGAATTAAAAAATGTTAATTGCAGAGTTTAAATAAACAGCGGTATCAAATTTCTAATCCAGTTAACGAGAGTCTCAGCGAAAGTCGAAGAAAATCGAGAAGAAAGGAAACAAAAAAACAATTATTCATAGCGTCATAAGTTCAACACACCTACGCTTCTATCGAAGATATTATAAACGTAGATGCGGTCAAAGATATTATAAACGAAGATGCGGTGCGGGCTTAGTTATCCGCGATAAATGTAGACGGCGCGTCCGGCGAAAATTTGTAATGAGCGGATATAATTCGCATTCTCGCTGCTAGGAACAGCACAGTCAGTGACGCAAATTCGCGGTTTCGGTTTAAATAGAAGGAAACTCAAATTTGAAAAGCGAGTCTTGAATTTAGAATTTAAGTATTATTTCGAAGAAAAGATTGACAAGCAACAGTCGGGCAAATCGACATGGAAATGTTTGAAATGATAATCGTTTCTTGTAAACGAATAAATGTATACACTAGATTAAGCGCAATTTCTTGAAAGGACTATTAATGTAACTCAGCTATGATTATTTAGACATAGGATATAGCAGATTTGATTGCAGGATATATAAATCTTATATTAAATATACAATTGGCGACACTAGATCGTTAAAAAAGAACAGATTAGAGAGTTGTTTGATTTTGGTTGAGACGATTAATAAGACCTCCGAGAAGTCGGTTCTCCGAATGATAACATAAACAATGTGAGCGCCTGGACTTTATCTCAATAATCGGCCAAGCGTGAAGTCACGTACTCTCTTCCCATGAGAAGATGTATTATGAAATCGACGACGAATTCGACACTTTTCAGGGTAGGTATTTGTAGAGCAAGTAAAGCAGGTTAACCAGAGAAAAACACGAAAGAGAGGGGAGGCTGAGGACCGCTGTGACGGTATCGAAGCTTCCACGACGAAACAAAAGCACAGATTAATCTGGTCCGCGGCCGCGACTCGTTCGTTAACTTGAAACTCGAACAAGATTTTTTCCTGTAAAGATAGATTTCAAAAGACCAGACTAATAAATCTTGTTAATTCAATTAATTATGAATTTATCAATTTAATTATTTAAAAATACCCTTTTATTTAATCCTTTAGTTATAACTTGTTAAGATTTTCAGAAGAAGATTTCATCGCTGAAGTTGGGTTTTCAAACCCTTAATTGTGGAAACGGACTTTCTGTTAATTTATTGCTAGAAATGATAGAAAATCTTATTTTTCATACTTTTATTAATTATTCTCTTATTAAATCTAAAATATTTGAATTTTCGCGCGGTGAAAGACTGTCGGCTTGTTACATGGTGTCAGAAGTGGGATTCCACAAACTTTTAGCGGTGGAATCCCTTGAAAATAAAAAGACAAGTGTTTGAAACTGTATAAACAGTGAGTGAAATAAACTAAGTTGAGTGTGTAATAATTTTAGTGAGTGATTGGTATAAAATAAGAAGGATTCTGAAGTTCACTACCCACCAGGACATTCCAAATTCACTAAGGACATTTTTTAAATTATCCAAGGATATTTGAAAATAAAAATAAAAGATTTT
>NC_046659.1:44711592-44714284 GCF_010883055.1 Belonocnema kinseyi | reverse complement strand
TTTTTAGACCTGGAGGCATAGGGTACAATCAAAAGGTACCGGGATCGCAGACAGTAATCTGAAGGGACCCGTAGTCATCCCCCTAGATCACTGCAGGCTAGGGAGAAGAAAAAATATATATATACATAAAACAGAAGGAGAGCACAAGGAGAAGAACAGGACCTTCAAGGACGAGGCTTATCGGCAATCTTCTGGAAAAGGACATCTTACGAAGGAGTCTGGAATTTAGGCATCCGAAGAGGCTGATTCGCGAGTGTTGGTGATTTTATTTTCTTGTGAAATCGGTGAAAATGTTAAAGTGAATTTTTTAAATTGTAAAACGTCAGCCATCATCGAGACCATCAGAAGTAGTAAGTCGATTTGCCTTTTATATTGTTCTGTTCCGAAGCCAATCTCGGGTTAGACATTTTTTCGAAAATTTGCAATCTAGTTGTTCTATAAAATCTGGAAAAAAAATAATATTAATATTTGTATTTATATTTATTATTTTGAGGTGATATTTACCTAATTATTGACAGTTGAGTCAACAAACATTCCATTCAAAATGCGTACGCGAAGTAAAGGGAGCAAAGCTGCAAGGGGTGGCCGAGGAGCAAGCGCTGTGGTAATCACAGAGAAAACTGGTAATGCTAGGATTGTAGGTCCACAATCAGGGCAAAGTTCGCGAGGGACAGGGCAGAGACGAGGTGCAACTAGCTATCGGTCCGTTGGCAGTCGTGGAGTGGGGACCGCACGAGGTCGTCCCACTGGTTCCACTCAAGCAATTAGGGATAATTTTGACCTAGAGTATGAGGAAGAAATAGAGCAAGCTGATTCTGTTGTTGATTCTCACTTAGAAAGGGAGGTTAGTTTAAGAAAAAATATGGAAAATTTAGATTCAGAAATCGCAGCACGGAATCCATTAACAATTTATCGTGCCCCTGCCCGCTCAAACACTTCACGCTTTTCTTGCTCAGAACCTTCTTCGAGTGCGAGTATTTCCGGTATCTTTGCGCTCCCGGATAAGGAACCAGGGAAGTCAATTCCTTTCAAAACCGCTCTCACAATTATTCCAGCAAAATTTGACGGAGAAAACATGTCAGTGGGCCGTTCTATAAAGGATTGCATTTTCGCGAGAAATTCTATTGCAGCTGAAGATCGTAATCATTTATTTTTGGTAGTGCGTTCTAGGGTAGTAGGAGCTGCGTACAATGCCCTTGCAGATCGTGATGTAAATTCACTAGAAGATCTCTTAAAACACCTTAAAGTTACTTATTCTGAGCGTCGAACCTTGAACCAGCTTAATCAGGCTCTTTCTAAATTAGCCCAGCGCGAAAAAGAAAATGTTTACCGAATTCGGTGCCCGGGCTAGTCAGCTTTTAGCTAACATGATCGAATTACTAGAAGATCAAAATTATCCGGAAGACGCTCAGTGCCTGATTAGGTCGGCGAGAAACACAGCTTGCGAAAACTTTGTTTGCGGATTAAAAAATGATTTAGTATTGCGAGTAAAAATTAAACATCCTAAAACTTTACAAGAAGCAATTAATGTAGCTAGAACAGCAGAATGGGACTTGGAGTTCGTAGATGGCCTAGATCGAAAGCCTGTTGAAAATGAGGATGAAGATAAAGAAAAGCCAGATGGATTAGGAAAAATGAAAGAATACTATAATCAGCGCGGTCGATTCCGACCATACTATAGTAACGCACGTGCCAGACGGTGTGAGGTAGGTCGTGGCGCAGCGAGAGGGAGAGGTGGAAGTGCGAGTAGAGGCATCGATAGAAACGGTCGAAACGAGGCGAGGGTTCAAGGTCAGACTTTTCTTGTTTTAAGTGCGGCAGAATAGGACACATGGCACGAAATTGTACGAGTTCATATGTCCCAAATTTCAATGGTCCACACTGCAATAATTGCAATAAAAATGGTCACTTTGCGAGAGATTGCAGGAATCTCGTTGATAAATCAAGGGCATGTTTTAATTGTAATAAAGAGGGTCATGTTGCTCGTGATTGTCCTGAAAATAAAAATAATAACAGTAGAGATAGGAACCAATTAACCTGTAGATATTGCAAAAAGACTGGCCATGAAATTGAAAAATGTTTCAAAAGATTAGGCAAAGTAGCAGATAATCGCAGGGATAAAGAAGAAGATTTAAACGAGAAACGAGTTTGACTGAATGGTGCGACAGCGAACTCTTAAAAAATGCAGCACCGATCCGACGGGTTGTGTTAAAGATTGATACAGCAGGGAAGGCACTCTCTCGAAATGTAAACTTAAAAAGTAAAAATTTTAAAAACGGAAATGGTGGTTTTATTGTGGATACGGGAGCAAAATTAAATTTAATTAAACGAAGGAAAGTAAAAACAGGTACACCAGTAAATTTTGATGTCAAATATCATTTATTTGGAATCACAAGTGAAGGAGTAAAAACATCTGGAGAAGTATATTTAAATATTAATGGGGTTGATTGTCCATTTCAAATAGTACCTAATAATTTTCCCGTGAATTGCGACGGTATGTTAGGAATGCCTTTCCTGACTGACTCGGTCATTGATCTGAAAACGAAAATAATGAAAAATCATATTGGTGAATTTTCATTCAGTTCGCCATTTGAAACTTCTTCCAAAAGAGGTACAAAACTTATTTTAAAAGCTCGTACGAAACAATTAGTAATATTACCAGTAACTAACACCGATTTAACGGAAGGATATT
>NC_046659.1:44705048-44711492 GCF_010883055.1 Belonocnema kinseyi | reverse complement strand
CTTACATGGAAAATGAAGTAGAGGTGTCACAATTAGAGAACTTATTTTATTGCCTTTTTTTTAATCCTCGAATAGGGCGATACTGCAGTTTGCATTTTTTTTTCACTTATTTTTCACTAAACAGCACTAAGAATAATTTATACTATTAAAACTTAGCAGCCATAAATCCTCTGTGAATTCAAATTCTATCCGAACTATTCAATTTGAGAAAGACACTTTATGAAAGTGCCTTTCTTTTAAGGAGGGAAGTGTAATGAGCGGATATAATTCGCATTCTCGCTGCTAGGAACAGCACAGTCAGTGACGCAAATTCGCGGTTTCGGTTTGAATAGAAGGAAACTCAAATTTAAAAAGCGAGTCTTGAATTTAGAATTTAAGTATTATTTCGAAGAAAAGATTGGCAAGCAACAGTCGGGCAAATCGACATGGAAATGTTTGAAATGATAATCGTTTCTTGTAAACGAATAAATGTATACACTAGATTAAGCGCAATTTCTTGAAAGGAATATTAATGTAACTCAGCTATGATTATTTAGACATAGGATATAGCAGATTTGATTGCAGGATATATAAATCTTATATTAGATATACAATTGGCGAAACTAGATCGTTAAAAAAGAACAGATTAGAGAGTTGTTTGATTTTGGTTGAGACGATTAATAAGACCTCCGAGAAGTCGGTTTTTCGAATGATAACAAAAACAATGTGTGCGCCTGGACTTTATCTCAATAATCGGCCAAGCGTGAAGTCACGTACTCTCTTCCCATGAGAAGATGTATTATGAAATCGACGACGAATTAGACACTTTTCAGGGTAGGGATTCGTAGAGCAAGTAAAGCAGGCTAACCAGAGAAAAACACGAAAGAGAGGGGAGGCTGAGGACCGCTGTGACGGTATCGAAGCTTCCACGACGAAACAAAAGGACAGATTAATCTGGTCCGCGGCCGCGACTCGTTCGTTAACTTGAAACTCGAACAAGATTTTTTCCTGTAAAGATAGATTTCAAAAGACCAGACTAATAATCTTTTAGACTGATTGCCATTTTTCCATAACTTTTTTGTAAAATCCTGTTCTTTAAGAATCAAGATGCAATACTTTTATCTTGGAAATACAGGTAAAAAAATAAAACAATTATAATTGTAACATTCAAAGTTTAAATGTGTCACTCTGAAATTGTGAAATTTGTCACTCTTTTTCAAATTGTTTACTGTTGAAAATTGTTTTTTTTTTAAATTTTGAAACTAAATAGATTAAAAATGGAATTAATTTAAGATGTCATTAATTAGAACGTTTACACTTGTGTCACTACTAAGACTTGCGAATTAAATTAGTTCAAATTTTAACGTTAAAATATGTAAATTATATCATTTTGAACAGATCTAGAATCATCTTGTAAAATCGATCACTGTTACATTTTTAATACTCGAACTGCAGTTCAATTTTAAAATTCACTTTCTTTTCCCGATTTGTCCCGGTCGCGAGTTTAGCTCAATATTTAGAACAACTTTCATTTTTTTGAAATAGTATTTTTTCGGCTTTAACTTACGGGACAATCATTTTATTCTTTGAAAGACTTTTTACCAATCTTACTGATAATTTTTACATTCTCATCCAAAATGAGAAGGTATTAGTTTTTTATGAAAAAAAACTTTTTCGTATTTTATCAAATGTCGACGTTTTGAGGCCCCGTGAGTCAGAAAAACAAGTTTTTACGTCGGGGTCTGTTTGTCTGTCCGGCGTCGTCGTTGTTGTTGTCTGTATACCGGATAATTTTCGAAAGACTGGTCCGATTGGATTGGGCTTTGACACACTGTTCGTGGGACCAAAAAGAAAGATCGAGTTCGTTAAATAGCCATTTTTGATAAAAATCCAAAAAGTTGAAGCTTTTTCAAAAGTTTTGAGACCACTTTTTTCAAAATTTGAAAATTTTATCGACAGCTATTTATGGTACAAAGAAATATGAACAATTTATCCTGAAAACTTTTTTTGATAACATCAAACTTACCAAAGTCAAAGGATTTTCAAAATCCAAAAAACCAAACGAAAATGGACGTTTGAAGCAAAAAAAGCTTGATATGGAAAAAAGTCAAGAGGCGAAAAACGCTACTTTTTCAAGGCCCCATGATTATTTTATCACATTCTCATCCATAATGAGAAGAGTTTTTTGCGAAAAATGACTTTCGCGAATTTCATGAAATTTCAATGTTTTGAGGCTCCTTGAGTTACAAAAACAAGTTTTTACGTCGGTATCTATGTGTCTATCTGGAGTCTACGTCGTCGTTATTATTCATTTTGTGGTTGTCTGTATATCGGAAAACTTTCGAAAAAATAGTCGGATTGGATTGTGCTTTGACACACCGTTTTTTCATTTAAAGAATTGTATGTAAAAATTGTACTATTTTTATTTTTATAAAAAGTATTTTTCTTCAATTAAATTGGTACAATAAAAGTGTTTCGAAGGAATTTTTGAAAAATCTTCCGGGGAATAAAATTAGTATTTATAAGTCGACAAAGGTTTGTTTTCTTTACCAAATTTGGCTTTCGTCTAAATTTTTCCAGTTGTTTTTACTACACGGTAAAAAAAATTGAGCTGTGACAGGGATATTATTCCTTATTATAGCTAAACATTTAGCTGAAAACGAACGAAGGAATTTAGAAAGATCCCTGTATCAGCGAAAATGAATATCCTTGACCATTTTCCATATACCAGGGATATCGTATAGTCAAACCCCTGGTAAGTATAGGTATTATAGGGATATTAAGAATAGGTGTCTGAAGCAATTATCAGAAGAGCGCCGGTGCATTATGGGAGCAGCGAAATAAAATGGCGACGGTCTAATCCGGAGCAGTGACAGTTGAGATTTACTTTGGACAATTTAGCGCTTTTTAACACTTAACATGTGCGCGAGTGTTAATATTAAATGTAGTTTATGATGCAGTAATAGTAATTTACATTTGTTTCGATTATAGGCGATAACTATATTGAAATATCAAGAAACGCGATAAAAACAACAAACTTGACCTCCAAATGCATTACACGGATATCAGTGAATTTCATTTTCGCGATACCAGGCGAAAGATTGGCTACTGAAAGTTAAAATATTTCTATAACAACTAAATTTTTTTCTAATCTGAAAGATAATACAATTTTACATAATCTGTCGAAAATAGTAAACTTCCGAACTCAGCAATTTTATCCAAATTACTGATTTACGAGAACAATTTACATAAAGTAACTAAATGTTGAACTCTTCTAACTATACGTTTTGCCTAATCCAAGCGTACACTTTGTTTGAGTTTAATATATTCTCGATTCACTCGTTCGCCTCACGAATTTTTTTTCCGTGTATAGTACAATTTACGTTTGTATCTCGGGCGAAGAAATTCATTCTATTGTTTGACCAATATTCTTTGTAAGTCAATATTTTTCATAGCAAATAACCCCGAGTGACCTTCAATTATAATTTTATAAATGTGGAAAAACCACATTCTAATGTTTTCTATGAAAAACACAATCCCTGAGTGACAGAACAAAATCGGAAACAATAAGAGTCAATTTATTCAGGAACAAGATTTTTGAACAAAAATGACCTTGAGTGAACCTTTAATATATATTTGTTAATTTTTGCAAAAATCAAGCGTTATTTTCTTGACATAAAAAAATAATAATGATTTGTGGGGGTGACAAATGATCAAAAAATTAACAAATTTTGAATTTGCACGATTTTAATTTGTAACTAAATAATTTGACATGTTTCAATCTAAAATTATCGAACACTTTCCATTCAAAAATTCTGATGACATATTTTAATAGCTTTAAATTTGAAATTATTCAATGTACTGAAGACTAAAAATTTAAAATCAGTTTTAAAAACCTAAAAAAGGTTAGAGGATATATGATAGAACCTCTATAAATTTGAAATTAGTCTATACTTTTTCATGTTTGAGCTACAGTTATTCAATTTTAGAAGTTATAAATTACAATCGTGAAAAATAAATAAAATTTTTTAATTAATTGATATTTAAAACAAAAAGCATCTGAATGCAGCTGCAAACATTGAATTTCAAATACGTTGAATTCAAGGTATATTTTGAAAAGAAAACTGAAAGCAAAGGATCGACTTTCAAAAAAAGCAGAAGAAAGTTACTCGCTGGATTGCAAATCAAATGGAAAATGGTGTATTATTTTACATACCTAGATATCAAAAAAGCCTACCCATTTTTTAAAATTTTAATCACTTATTTTCTAAGAGAAAATCACCCCCGTTTACCAATGACTGAAACGGATTAGAAAAAAATCGCTAAGACCCAAGAATAAAAATTGGATGTACAGCAAATTTTAAAATTTTTAATTGAGATTATCTTTAAATTTGTAATATCAAAATTTTCCATACACAGTTTTTTTATTAATACTGTAGGAAAAAATTAATAAGATCGAGCGCCGAAATTATAATTAGAGCAAATTTTCTGTAATTCTATGAGGACGGCTGAAATATCCCAAAAAATAAAATTCCCGACTCGGTGAAATTCTGTGTCCGGAAAAATAAAATTGCAAAACTAATAAAATTCTTGGACAGTTAATACAACTAACGAATTTGAAAATTCCCAAATAATAAAACTCTGGAAATAAAATTGTTTTTTAATCAGTAATTATTATTTATTAAAAATACGAGAATAAAATATTTTTATCAAATATATTTTTGTTTAATATTTAAAGTGTCAAAAATTATTGTTTGAATTTAAAATTAAAATTATACGAAAATTTTACCGACAAATTAATATAAAAAAACACATGGTTGTTAATCAATATTTCGATTTTTCGGACGAACTTTTGTGATTTAAACAATACTATATACATTTTTAAACAAAATATCTTATCCAGAAATATATTTTGTTTTAATTGTTTAAATTTTAAATTTAAACAATAATGTTCAAACACTTCAAACATTAAAAAAGTTGTTTCTTTGGTATAAATATTTGATTATTTCAATTAAAAAATGTATTTGTCAAAGAAAAATGTTTTCAGCACTTGTTTATCTCGAAATTTCTTTCTATAATAGTCTTTTTTATTAAAAATATGATTTTTTAATATTTTTTTTTTTATAATTAAAAAAAAGACGGTACCGAAAACCTGGATCAGGCTTTAGATCTGAAAAAATTCAGTCATATACATACATGTCAAACTTTTCTAACCTCAAAAAATCTTTCTGCTGCTTTACCGTCGAATCTTACGAAGAAAGAGAAAACAAGAATTCGACTTCGTAGTACGGTCCTATATGTATAGTATAATTCCCCACTCTGACGCCCCGTACCGCATCTACGTTTATAATATCTTTGATGCGGTGCAAGCTTAATTGCCCGCCATAAATATAGACGGCGCGTCCGGCGAAAAAAGTCACTTCCCCTCTACACACCACCTCCAGTAGATAGCACCCACGAAGACCCATCGATATATTTTGCCAACAGCCACTTGGAGCGCTGTAAGCAACTCTCAGTAGGCCCCTCGAGGCGCACTAATGGTTACTTAGCTCGGACAAGAACCATTTGGGTTGAAATTAAGTTGCCAATTAAAACATTTTTACATTTATAACTTTGAAAAACATGGTCATTTTAATAAATACCACAAATATAAGTCGATGAGTAATTTATATTACGGTTTCATATATTTTCCACTAATTCTGAAATTATTAATTATAATTTTCATTCTATGTATTGTCTATATATAGTTCTTTAATATTATTTAGTTTTTATTTTTATTTTTGTGGTCTGCAATTTCTACGGATTTTGTTATTCTATTCGTCTAATCAAGTTCTCGAATGTATTTTCCAATTTCTTAATTATTATATATTCTAACGTTTTTATAAAAATATAATTATAATTCCAAGTAACAGGAAAATTGTTCTTTCGGTTTCTAGATGTTAAGACGGCAGTTCCAAGCCAGCTTACGCTTCGCATTGCCAAACAAAATTAGACGAACAGAATTTCATTGGCACATTTATATAAGAATATCATATTCCATAAAATATATTTTAAAATAAATTTTAAATTATTATAATTAATACAGCTTACTCGACATATATATTTAAAAATTTGTCATAAGGACAACCGCAGGATTTCGCCGGGAGCGGGTGCTAATCTGAAAAATTGCACCCGCTTCCAGCGAAATCGCGGTAAAATTTCAGCCATAACCACGTCTCACAACCGTGAGATAGGTGGTTACAGTCTGTAAAGGAATCAATACGATGATCCAGCAAAGGCCTCGTGGACCCTAAGAACACGGAGCGACCCAAGGACAACCGCCTTCTGCATTTATCCCGCAAGTGTTCTAGCATATTGTTGACGCGCAGGGATGCTTTTTAGGCTATTAGCAAGTGAAAGCTTGGCACCTCCAAGAGCGCCGATGATAAGGAGGATCAGTTTAACAGAATATTCCGGGTACAATCG
>NC_046659.1:44703634-44704948 GCF_010883055.1 Belonocnema kinseyi | reverse complement strand
GTTTACACTTTACAGGTTAATGTCACTTCACAACATGTATTGCAACCATTGCAACAAATCGTAGCTCAAGAGGAGCTTCAATTAGAAAAATATACTCGGTGATCATTTGAAACCTTGACTCATTTAAGTTTACTCTCCATTAAACTGTATCCTTGGTTCAAAAATTTAGAAAAGTGAACTCAACCCTTCCTTAAAATTTAGTTTTACTCAACTTATGAAAATAGGTCTCATTTAAAAAAACTAACTTTTCTTGTCTAAAACGAATTAATTCTCGTAATAACATATAATTCTAGCTTTAATATGATTATATTGCTAAAATATATCCTATAAACAATCAGTATAATATAAACGATAATTTCAGAAAGTAATAATGAATTTTAAGCTTACCCATAAAATGAAAGTCAGTTACTTTAATTAAACCTTTCATGTTTTATATCATTTATTGTCAAATAAACATAATTTTCTCGATAAAAACGCTTAAGGCTTACAACAATTATATCAAGAATAACAATAATAATAATTATTATAATTCCGCAAAATCGTTAATTAAAATAGTACTCAAACTAATATTTTTTTTCAATACTACCTTAATTTATTTACACCTTACCCAAAGTGAACTAAAATTTTAAGTTTATTCTATTTAATGTTCTTTCGTACATATAATTTTTCTTTCATTCATCTAAAAATGTCATCTTCTAACTAAACTGTATTTTGAACTTAATTTTTATGTAAAATTCCTTAATAACCATTTATTGCTTCAACTTCATACTCATTGCCGTCATTTTATATAACCAATACTATTCAATAATGATTAATTTTCAATTAATTTCCCAGAATTTATAAATTGTTAAAATTTAAAAATTTTGGTCTCTTTGTGTAACATAGTTTTTTTTTGTAATCTATCCATTCGGCTTTAATTTTAATTATTTTATTACGGTTCTATCCTTTACCTAATTTCAATTGAAATTAATAATTTCAATTCACTTTTAAGCTGCTATCTATACATATAGCGTTCTTTTTCTAATGATCCTAATTCCCTCCTTTCTTCACACGTCGCACGCGCGACCTTGTCCCATAAACTTGCGTGTCCTTGATTTTCCTTGTACTGATCTAGTTTCTTTTTCCTTTCAAGAATTTTACGTCTCTTAGTAAATATCTATAGTTGAAATCCCGGATAAGTGTAACACAGAAATTTCAAATTTTGAGATTCTGCCATTTCAAAATTTGAAACTTAACAATGATAATCTAATGATGATTGACTAAATTCTCAATAAATTACAGGTTTTTATATCACATTCAACTTTTGCGTTAATT
>NC_046659.1:44702140-44703534 GCF_010883055.1 Belonocnema kinseyi | reverse complement strand
ATTTAAGTTTTTCAGGAGTTTTAAATATATTTATAATGATTCCCATTTTGTCGTCAAATTGATATAAAATTCTGCAAAAAAAATTGCTTCAAAACCTTCCAGATTTAAAAAAAATTTTATAAATCTTTTTAAATTTTTGAAATATTTTCTACACTGTAAACTTCCCGAAATAATAAAATGCTGAAACCTGAAAATCCCGAATTTAAAAATTCTAGAATAATGAAATTCTGGACAGTTTACAATATTATCGAATTTGAAAATTCCCGAATTATAAAACTCCAGGCCGAATGCTGTCTAATGATAAAATACACAAACTAGAAACTTCCCGAGTTGCAGAAATTGAGAAAACATTTTTTTGATCAATATTAATTATTTAATAAAAATACAATAATCAAATATTTTTATTATAGAAATTTTATTTAATGTTTAAGAATTGTATAAAAATGTAATAAAAACAGAAATTTAAAACACGTGAGCTTCAAATGAAACAAACTTTGCAGGATTCAATGCAGTCTGATTTAACGCGACTTTTATTTTTTTAAATAATAATTTTATTGTTTTGAGCGTTTTCTGTGATGAACAAAATACAATGAACATTTTCAAACAACTTTTTTTGTCCGAAAATACATTTTTTCTATTATTGTTATTTTAAAGTCAAACAATAATTTCTAGAAACTTTAAACATTAAAAAAGTTCTTTCTTTGGTAAAAAGATTTTATTATGCTATTAAAAAAAATTTTTTAACAAACTATTTTTTAATTGCTCAAATTAGGGAGTTGTCTAGCCCGGATATTGTATAATTCGGAAATTTTCTGTCGGCAATTCTCAAATTCGGTAAAATTGTAAACTGTCGAGAATTTTCCAATTCGGGACTTTTATATTTCGACATTGTTATAATTTGCGAATTTTTACAGTGATGTGGGAATTTTATTTTTTGGAAAAAGCGACTGAAAAATCCCGAAAAATAAAATTCCCGACACTGTAAAATTCGTTAATTGAAAAATAACCAAATAATAAAATTCCCGAAATTATAAAAGTCCCGAGATATAAAAGTCGAATTGGAAAATTCACGAAAAATAAAATAAATAAAATTCCGGACAATAAGATATTATCGAATTTAAAAAATCCCCAAAGAAAATGGCTGATTTATAAAATATCCCAACTAAAAATTCCTGAATTTAAACAATTCAAAAAATTGTTCAATCGATATTATTTATTTATTGAAAATACAATAATCGAATATATATTTCTGGATGAAAAAATTGGTTTGAAAATATGCATAGTA
This sequence comes from Belonocnema kinseyi, assembly GCF_010883055.1. NCBI lineage: Eukaryota > Metazoa > Arthropoda > Insecta > Hymenoptera > Cynipidae > Belonocnema > Belonocnema kinseyi. The sequence continues at coordinate 44,702,249 of NC_046659.1, read as the reverse complement.
TTTGAAAAAAATACGAGGGCGGATCAAATATAAACCGGAATTTTACAAATACTTTTCTTAGCCAATCGCAAGCACTCTCACAGTGTAGGTTCTTGTAATGTAGTGTATT
>NC_046659.1:44697292-44702040 GCF_010883055.1 Belonocnema kinseyi | reverse complement strand
TGCGCAATTGGTTGATGACTCGACCTCAAAGTTTCTACGAGCAAGGAATTAACAAGCTTCCAAACCGCTGGAAAAAATGTGTAGAGCGTGAAGGAGACTATGGTATGTAGAAAAATAATCAATAGTATTTTTGTATTGTTTTATAAATAAATAAATATTAAAAAATAATTCCGGTTAATATTTGATTCACCCTCTTATAAAAAGTTCTAAAAAATCGAATTTTTTATTACTAAAAAAAAATAAAAATAAATTTTGATATAAATCGTAGTTGAATTGAATCCTGCAAAGTTTGTGGTCCCATATTTTTATACCTCCTCTTAAAATTGTGTAATTTTCAAAATAAAAAGTCAACATTTCAAAAAAATATCAGAATCATTTAAATTATTTCAAATCTTTTTAAATTATTTCAAAAAATTTCGAAAATTTTAAATGTCTTTTACACCGATTCCCATGTTTCCTAAAATTTGTGTAAGGTCCTGCACACAAAATTGTTTTGAGAGCTTTCAGATTTTTTCTAATATTGTAAATCTTTTGAAATGTTTTTAAATATTTTTAAACATTCTCTTTGAATGATGTACTTTTTCGAAATAAAAAATCATTTTCAATCTACCTAGAAATTTTTATTGTTTTCCTAATATTTCCAAATTCTTGGAAAGCTTCAAAATTTGTTCTTTTCTTTGAAACATTCAGAAACCTCCAGCTTCCCAGTGGGCACACAAGTCCTAAACTTGTCCTATATATACGTCTTTCGGCGGACGTCTTAAGGACGTCCTGAGGACCTTTTAAAGACATGAAAAGATCCAAAGGATGTCTTAAAGGCGTCAAATCAAATGACATAGAGGTACATTCTAAGGACGTCTTTAGGACGTCCCGGTGGCCACTCGTTTATTTGATTATTTTTTCTAAATTAATGCTTATTTAACTTCTCTTTAAGAATCAAAATGAAATACTTTTACCTTTGAAATACAAATAAAAAAATAAAATAATTATAATCGTAACATTCCAAGCTTCAATTTGTCCCTCTGAAATTGTGACAATTCATTTCCCAATTGTTTACTATTGAAAATTGTTTTTTTTTTATTTTCAAACCGAATAGATTAAAAATGAAATATTTGATACTGACGTAATACTTCAAATAGATTTTGAAATTGAATAAAGACGTTCATTTTAAGAAGCCATTAATGCGAACGTTCACACTTGTGTCACTACTAAGGCTTTCGAATTAAATTAGTTCAAATTTTAACGTTGAAATATGTAAATTATATCATTTTGAACAGATCTAGAATCACCTTGTAAAATCAGTCACTGTTAAATTTTTAATACTCGAACTGCAGTTCAATTTTTAAATTTACATTCATTTCCCGATTTGTTCCGGTCGTGAGTCTATCTCAATATTTAGAAAAACTTTCATTTTTTTGAAATTGTAATTTTTCGGTTGTAACTTACGGGACAATCATTTTATTCTTTGAAAGATTTTCTACAAAGCTTGTTGATAATTTTTACATTCTCATCCAAAATGAGAAGGTATTAGTTTTTTATGAAAAATTTCTTTTTCGGATTTTATCAACTGACGACGTATTGAGGCCCCTTGTGTCAGAACAACAAGTTTTTACGTCGGAGTATGTTTGTCTGTCTAACGTCGTCGTTCATGTTGTTGTTGTTGTCTGTATACCAGATAACTTTCGAAAGAATCGTCCGATTGGGTTGGGGTTTGACACACTGTTTGAGGTACCAAAAAGAAATATAGAGTTCGTTAAACAGACATTTTTGACAAAAATCCAAAAAATTGAAGCTTTTTCAAAATTTTTGAGACCACTTTTTTTCAAAATTTGAAAATTCTATCCACAGCCATTTATGATACAAAAAAATATGAACAATTTATCCTGACAGCTTTTTTTGATAAAATCAAACTTAATATAGTTAAAGAATTTTCAAAATCCAAAAAACGAAACGAAAATGGACATTTGAAGCAAAGCAAAGCTTATGCAAAAATTCAAGTGGCGAAAAACGCCACTTTTTCAAGGGCCCATGATTATTTTATCACATTCTCATCCATAATGAGAAGAGTTTTATGCGAAAAATGACTTTCACGAATTTCATGAAATTTCGATGTTTTGAGGCTCCTTGAGTCAGAAAAACAAGTTTTTACGTCGGTATCGGTCTGCCTCTCTGACGTCTACGTTGTCGTTGTGATTGTTTTTGTGGTTGTCTGTATATCGGATAACTTTCGAACAAATAGTCGGATTGGATTGTGCTTTGACACACAGATTTTTTATTTTAAGAATTGTATGTAAAAATTGTACTATTTTTATTTTTATAACAAATATTTTTCTGCAATTAAATTGTTGCAATAAAAGTGTTTCGAAGAGATTTTTTGAAAATCGTTCGGGGAATAAAATTAGTATTTATAGGTCGACAAAGGTTTGTTTTCTTTACCAAATTTGGCTTTTGTCTACATTTTTCCAGTTGTTTTTACTATAGTACAATTTACGTTTGTACACGGAGAAAAATATAAGTTAGCACAGATTATCCAGATATTAATAGGTAATATCTTAGCGATTTAACTATGGGACAGAAATCCAGACAAAGTGGGGTTAAAATCTTTTGTCGCCACGCCACACGACAGCGACCTTGCTCCGATAAAATTTAGCGTTTTTAATAACTTATATATTAACTGTTAATATCACACATTTGATATTTTTAATATAAACCCTTTAATATTTTGTATGTTGAACAGAAGATATTAGATATTATGCCGTAATATCTATATATTATGGTTAAATATCAAAGTTCTTAATATCTGCTTTTCAATATCTATTTTTCTCCGTTTATCTCAGGTGAAGAAATCCATTCTATTGTTTGAAAAATATTCTTTGTAAATCAATATTTTTCACAGAAAATTACCTTGATTGACCTTCAATTATAATTTTATAAACGTGAAAAAATCACATTTCAATGTTTTCTATGAAAAACACAATCCCTGTGTGACAGAAGGAAATCGGAAACAATAAGAGTAAATTTATTCAGGAACAAGCTTTTTGAACATAAATGACTTTGAGTAAACCTTTAATTTATATTTGCTAACTTTTACAGAAATCAGGTGATATTTTCTTACAAACAAAAAATAATTTGTGGGAGTTGACAAATGATACAAAAATAAATAAGACTTGAAGTTGTACGATTTTAATTTGTAACTAAATAATTTGAAAGGTTTCAATCTAAAATGATCGAACACTTTCCATTCAAAAATTCAGATGACATATTTAAATAGCTTTAAATTTGAAATTATTCAATATACTGAAGACTACAAATTTAAAATGTCTCAACTATTAAGGCTTTAAAAATGTTTGAAATTGCTGTTCTGGAGACTAAATAGCACTTATTCTTTTAAAAACGAAATCGCAACCAAACTTGTTTAAAAAAATTTTTTGAAACAGTTTTAAAACCCTTAAAAAAGGTCAGGGAAGAAAATGACTCGCTGGATTGCAAATGATGATGGAAAATGGTGTATTTTCGCATTTTTAAATTTTAAATTTAAACTTTTTCGCGTTGTAACAATTTCGAATCCCATAATGTTATTTTTTACCTAACCTATAACTAATAACGAAAATTCTGAAAATTCAAACAATAAGGCTGTATTCTGAAAATGAAGCAAATCTAACGTTAAAATTCAAGTTCTTAAACTGAAGGCCTAAAAAAGTGCAAATTTTACAACTAGTGTTGTCTAAATTATATTGGTATCTTAAAAGAGTATAAATAGTTCTTAAATTAGTTTTCAAATTTCAATCACTTATTTTCTAAGAGAAAATCACTCCTGTTTACCAGTAACTGAAATGGATTAGAAAAACATCGCCAAGGCCCAAGAATAAAAATTGGATGTATAGCGAAACTTTTAATTGCGATTATCTTTAACTTTGTGATATCAAAAGTTTCCATAAAATTTTTTTTTATTGATACTTTTATTAAAGATCAAGCATCAGATCAATCATTCAGATTCACATCTGAAAAAATTCAGTGATACATACATGTCAAACTTTTCTAACCACAAAAAATCTTTCTACTGGTTTACCGTCATATTTTACGATAGATGAGTGTCACGTCCCGTGACGTATATATATTTTAATATATTTATTTATATATTTATATATTTGCGTGATTATAATAATAAAGTCTTAATAAATATAGAGCAAATATTGTATCAACAAGTTGTAAGCTGACGAGAATAGATATAGTCAGAATATTGTAAGTAGTAGCATATAGAAAATGGATATACTCAGCACGTTGGAGACTGGAGAACGCAGATATAGATATACTGAACACATTGTAAGCCGTATAGTATATCTATATATATTCATGGCGTATGCGTATACAGCGACGTCCCAGCCAGTGATCCCAGATCTCAAACGAGATGCGATTCAATACTATGACAGGGCTATGTCCGTGTGAATATAGTAGGAGACGCTGTAAATGACTGAGTTGCGCGCGCAACCCATTTCTCCTCTTCGGAATTTGAAAACTCGAAGGTGCACGATTGCCGGTCGGAGCACTTCGTCTATTCTATTTATATATCTATCTGCTAACAGCTAACTGCTTTGAAATAAATTCAGGGGATTGGGATTTTAATATTTCCAGATTTCGATGCGGACGATTCTCATGATTTGAACAGATCGCGCGCCTCTTGATATGCGTATATTTTGAGTTATGTTATTTCATGTATAAAATATAAATCATATAAATATTAATAATAT
>NC_046659.1:44689164-44697192 GCF_010883055.1 Belonocnema kinseyi | reverse complement strand
AGGTCAATTTCCAACAAAATACATGAACTTTCAACGAAATTATTTAATTTTGAAAACAAAAAGAGTATTTCCACCCAAAACTTATAATTTTAATTTTTAACAATATATTTACGTTTACAACAGAACGACTTGTCTTCAACAGAATTCAACAGAAAAATGTAATTTTTAATCAAAAAGTATAAATTTTCCATAAAACAATTTAATTTCTACAACGAAAGACGACCTTTTAACAAAATACATGATTTCTTAACCAAAAATGGTATTGATTGATTGTCAGTTTCAAAAATGTATTTTCAACGAAAGAGATGAACCTTCAAATAAAAAAAATAGACTATTATAATATAACATAATTATAACATTATCATTATTAATATACGTATATATTTATATATATAATATTATTAATATTTATATGATTTATATTTTATACATGAAATAACATAATTCAAAATATACGCATATCAAGAGGCGCGCGATCTATTCAAATCATGAGAATCGTCCGCATCTAAATCTGGAAATATTAAAATCCCAATCCCCTGAATTTATTTCAAAGCAGTTAGCTGTTAGCAGATAGAATTATAAATAGAATCGACGAAGTGCTCCGACCGGCAATCGTGCACCTTCGAGTTTTCAAATTCAGAAGAGGAGAAATGGGTTGCGCGCGCAACTCAGTCATTTACAGCGTCTCCTACTATATTCATACGGACATAGCCCTGTCATAGTATTGGACCGCATCGCGTTTCAAATCTGGGATCACTGGTCCCAGCATGCAGAGACGTGCATTAGGCCCAGTTATTAGTTCTTCTCTATTTCTACGATTTTCTCGGAGTCAAGCCGTCTAGTCCAGTGTCTCAAACCGGAATTCGTCGTGTATTGGCGTGTGTACCCTTGTGAAAGTGTTGTGCACTGGGAAACCCGAGTCTGGAATTTCTCCCTTTGGATTACTCCTACACCCAAAGTTAAGAACAACCAAGAATCAACCCACTTTTGGTACATCCAGCCTAATTTACACCCCCTCACTCTCTGCCACTACGCAGAGGTCATATTAGCAGTTCTAGCAACCTGGACCTTTAGTAATCGTCAATTATAATAAATTACTGGTAAGCAATGTTTATGGTCAGCTCTAACATTCCTTTTGTTTAAACTCCTTGGCCTACAATAAATTTGATCCTTTTATTTTAAGGTACTGGCCAAGGACTAAACTCGTCTTCCGCCATCTTCGTGCTTAGCATAAATTCTATTTTTCAATAATTTTAATAAATTACTTTCACATATTATTATTGGCTACTCTTCCCTGTGCGAGATCTGCAATCTCAACTAAAACGAGGAATCTAATTAAAGAGGTAGTATTTTACGGTCTTCATGACGTAACATACAACCTTTTTATGGTGCATCGGCCGGGAAACCAAAACAAAAGAGAGCCATTATATAATTGAATTAAAATAAATTCTTCTTATAAACCTTTTTTTTGCACAAAAAAATTGATCGAAGACAGGTAATTTATATTATACGTTTATTATTGCTTTTTAATATGTGCAAATGTATAACAAATGCCGAATAAAAAACCTATAGGTTTAGGGAGTTGTCGACAAAATATAACTAGAAATTTGGCGAAACAAAATCCTCAATTAGCTCAGGAGGTAGATTTTTATGCGAAAGGGCTTGATAAGAAAAATACAATTAAAATAAATAAGGAATAAAATAAATTATACGTGGAATTCGGTAGTGATACATTCGAAAATAGTGCTTTTGATTGCTCTGGAAATATTACCTTAGTTAACACAGATTTGAGTATAATTAGTGGTTCTTTAGACCAAAATAAAACTTTAACTTTTTATGATGTCATAGATTACCAGACCAATATTAAATCATTGTTAAGTTCAACGCTTTTCCAACAAAATAATAGGGAAATACAAAAAGAGGCCTCAATTCAGAAGTTTGGTCGCAAATCGATCATAAGCGAACACGATAGTGACGACGTAGCAAGTAACGAAGACTCGACGAAACCAATCAATATGACATTACCAACCAATCAGCAAGTTTCCCTTCGTGACGCACTTAAAATAATCCCTATTTTTGACGGAAGTATCATCCCTTTAGCCCATTTCATAGAGGGATGTACAGAGGTAAAAGCTATAATTCCTACACAGGCTCATGAGAATCTTGCTAGATTGGTTAGAAGTAAATTAACTGGAGAAGCGCGAAAATGCATATTTGAAAACACTTTTCGAACTTTAGATGAATTAATTGGAAAACTGAAAATGGTTTATGCCCCCGCAAAAAGTGTATACCAGCGGCAAGGAGAACTAGGTAATATATTTATGTGGGATAAGGAAAACGTGATATCATACGCTGCGCGAATAAAAGAATTAGCGGATATGATCGAGGACGCGCATAAATTAGGCAATGATGGTGCTACAGATGATACATTTAAAGCAAATTTAGAAGATGATGTTAATAAATGTTTTAAAAGAGGATTACGTTCAGAAATCGAAATAAGATTAAACGATAATGTAGGTGAGACTTTCAAAACTATTATCGATGAGGCTCTCGAAATAGAAGGAAAGTTGAATGTATGTTCAGAATTGCGAAAAAATAAGATCCAAATTTTAGATTCGGGCAAAATCCAAATTTTAGACCTAGACAGAATCAGAATTTTTAACCTGGACAAAATCGAAAGGGGAACAATTTTGAAAATGCAAATAATCGGCAGACCCATCAATATCCGACCCAGGAATCTAAAATTATTTGCAGCTTTTGTAATAATCCTGGTCACATGGCTAGAGATTGTTATAAAAAAATAGGTATTTACAAAACCGAAGCGGACCACAAAACTCTCAAAATTATACGCTGAACCAGGAAAACTCCAACGCTATTCCCCCAATGGGTGCTGGGAGGAAAGCGCCGAATCATTAACTAAAGCACCTACCGAAATTAAAATTAAGGAAAACGATATCAAAATATATCTCAGTAAGAATAATATAATTCCTTCGATCATGATATCTGCCGATGGTCTAAAAAACCCGGCACGTATGATGATCGACACTGGCGCTGGTCGAAATCTAATTAAAAGAAGCGCGATCGACCCTGGACTAAAAGTAAATAAAAATGAGGTATTGAGATTAACAGGAATTAATGGTTTACCTGTTTATACTCTAGGTCAAATTAAGGTCGTGATATTTGGATTTTTAACTATATTAAATATAATTCCTGATGATGTACCAGTAGATGAAGATGGTGTCTTGGGCTCTGAATTCTTCCTTAATAATAAAGTAAATATAAATTATACATATAAATGTATTGAAATTAATGATGCAACTTATCCTTTTGAACAAACTGGCATTATCACAATCCCGGCACGAACAGTTTTTGATTATTATGTTAAAATAGAAAATAAGGAAAAGGCAGAAGGTTATATACCTCAATCATCAATTAGAGAACGAATTTTTGTGGGCCAAGCCATCGTAAAAAATTGTGGAGGTAAGGCCTATGTCAAATATGCAAATATAAATGAGCAACCCGTTAAAATATCAATTCCCAGTGTTCAATTACAAGATTTTGAACAATGCGAATTCAACAATTCAGCAAATGAATCTAATTTTGCCAACGATAACAATGATGAAAACCTACCTAATTTAATATTAAATAGTTTTTTGAAATCCGATGAAAATTCTAACCATTCTTGCAAATTTCACAAGATCACAGGTGAAAAAAGAGTAGAAATTATCAAAAAACTACTACGATTAGATCATTTAAATATTGAACAATATGAGCACGTTGAAAAATTAATAAATAAAAATGCAGATTATTTCCATATTCCGGGAGAATACTTAGAACCTACAAACATACTTCAATACTCTATACCAACAACAGATAATTGTCCTATTTGATTTAGCAACTGGTTTCCATCACATAAAAATGGATCCTAAAGATGCACACAAAACCGTATTCTCAACTCCTTATGGACATTATGAGTTTGACAGAATGCCTTTTGGTTTAAAAAATGCACCAGCAACCTTTCAACGACTAATGGATTTAGTTCTAACGGGACTTCAGGGAACGGAACTTTTTGTTTATCTTGAAGACATAGTGATTTATGCAAATACTTTAGAAGAACATGAATCAAAATTTAATGAACTCATAAGTCGATTACGAAATGCGAATCTTCGTTTACAACCCGACAAGTGCGAATTTCTACGACACGAAGTAGGATATTTGGGACAAATAATAGTTCAAGACGGAGTGCGACCTGATCCAAAGAAAATCATTGCAGTGAAAGATTTCCCAATTCCTAAAAATCAAAAGCATATAAAACAATTTTTAGGGTTAGGAGGATATTACCGTAGATTCATAGAAAATTTTTCTAAGATAGCAGCCCCAATAAACCAGCTCCTTAAAAAGGACATATCATTGAATTGGACCGAAAAACAGCAACAAGCGTTTAATATTTTGAAGGATAAATTGTGCCAGGAACCACTATTAATCCGACCCGATTTTTCAAAACCTTTCATTGTAACTACAGATGCATCAGGTTATGCGATAGGCGGAATACTTTCGCAAGGTAAAATCGGTAAAGACCAACCAATTGCGTATGCCTCAAGATTACTAACTGATACTGAACGCAAATATGACACATATGAAAAAGAAGTTTTAGCGATAGTCTACTCTGTAATATATTTTCGCCCTTATTTGTACGGACGAAAATTTACCCTCGTTACAGATCATAAGCCCCTTGTTTGGTTTAAAAATTCTAAAAATCCTTGTTCTCAAGTATCAAGATGGCGATTAAAGCTCGCCGAATATGATTATGACGTAGTCTATAAATCAGGTAAATCAAATGTTAATGCGGATGCGCTTTCGAGAAACTCCGTTGTGGGAAACGATGAAACCGTACAAACTAATATAATTTCGGAATCTTCTAAGGAAAATATTCCGGAATTTCTTCATAATGTAATAAGTAAAGAATCACTAAATGAAATACAAAATGTAAATTTTGATAGTCCAATACCAAAAATTCTCTACCTTTCTATTTTACTCTTAACCCCAAAAATTATAATGAAAAACGAACCTCTCTGTCAAACTTGGAACACTGTGGTTACAAGAGGACAAAAGCATAAAAACAAAGAGCAAGCACAAATTAATGAAAAAATTGAAAATAAAGGTAAGTCACATAAGGATGTTGAGGAAGAATACTTACCTGCCTCGCCTGCTGTCAAAAAAGCACGAGGCAAACCCAAGGAAGCTGTGCTCACAAATCTAAGCAGCCCGCAAGCCTTGAAAAAGAGAGGCAGACCAAGAAAAGAGGCAACCACTGGTGAGTCTCTAAGCTTAAAACAGAAAACGCAAACAAACTTTGAATCTGAAAATGAATCTGACTCAGGTACGGAATACTCTAATTACTCGGAAAGGCAAATTATAAAAAAGAAAAAGGAAACTATAAAAAGTCTAAGGCAAAGCCTTCTGCACGACAAGAAGAAAAAGAAAATGAGGATGAAGAGAATTTCTCAACTTCAGAAGATGAGGTTCTAAAACACGAAAATTTTCCAAATTTTCATATGAGGAAAACTTTGTTGACGAAGGAAATATCCAAGAACTTGCGGTACCAGAAAACTTTATTCCAAAAGGAAAAAACACGAAAAATCCCAAAAATGTTCACGAGACAAATGAAGATAATTTAGAAAATAATAAACCTTCCCCAGAACCCCCTCCTTCAAATACCCAATCAAACGGACAAACATATTTACAGCAAAATGTCGTTGAATGTCGTGATCAATTAACGATGCGCAAAGATAATTACGCTTATTTTGTTGTAACTGACGGTGCTCCACTGGATAATGGATCAAGAGCCTTGTCAAAACGTGGTATTTTACCTAAGTTGGGCCAACTTGAGAGAGAAATTGCTAAAGAAATAAGGAAAGGACAGCAGTATCATTTAGCCCTTCCGATTGAAACTGATTTCAAAGAGAATTTGTCAGACACTTTGAACAATATTAAACTTACAATACTTTCTTTACATTCAATATCAGAAAGACTGAATTTACGATCTATTAGTATCGCAAAAACTTCACAAATTAATCATATAGGTTGGAATGAAATACGTGAAATTTTAATTTCAACTTTTTCCAAATCTTCTACGAGAATTATTATATGTACAGGAATAGTTCAATATCCAACGAAGGAACAGCGAACTGAATTACTTGAAGAGGCACATTCTTCAGCTTTAGGAGGACATAAAGGAGTTACAAGAACTTATCATCGAATTCGTCAGAATTATTATTGGGAAAATATGAAAATTGATATTCAGAAATATATTCAATACTGCTTACAGTGTCAAACTAAAAAATTAGTTCGCGTAAAAACTAAAAATCCCATGATAATAACGGACACGCCTGGAACCGCATTTGAAAAAATTTCAATGGATGTAGTTGGCTCACTTCCCCAAACAATACGAGGGTGGATTGATAAGTTTCCGGCCTGATTCCTGATTCGTCAAGCTCCTCAAAATACCCATTTACAGCTTCGATTACTTCTTCATTGTCCGCAAATCTCTTACCGCCAAGCCATTTTTTGAGGTTAGGAAACAGAAAATAGTCACTCGGGGCTAGGTCTGGAGAGTAGAGAGGGTGCGGCATCAATTCAAACTTCAGATCGTTGATTTTAGCCATCGCAACGAATTACTTTTTGGTCCACTGTGAGCACGATTTTCCAGCTTTTCCATTTTTAAGAAAAACACAGAGGCGTCTTGTTCAGTGTGCTCTGAAACCTAAACTAACATGGCGATCGGGCTGAAACTATAGCTACAAGCTATCTAAGGATGGTACTATAGAACGCCACCTCAAGGTAGGCCTAGTGGCGCCATCTCTTGGTCAGGCCGGAAACTTATCAATCCACCCTCGTATTAGGCAACGTAAACATCTTAACCATTCAATATAATTTTACAAAATATGCTTTAGCTCTAGCAATTACAGACGCCAAAGCTTCAACAGTAGCTGATATTTTTGTTAAAAAATTTATATGCATTTACGGTTCTCCAAAAGCAGTTTTGACGGACCAAGGTTCAAATTTCCTAAGTAATTTAATGAAAAGAATGGCAAAACTTTTTAGAATTAAACAATTTAAAACAACATAATTTCATCCACAATCAAACGGGTCTCTTGAACGATCACACCATGTGTTAGCTCGTCAACCATCAAATGAACCACTATCAAAACAAGAAAAATTACAAACTTACGACGATTACCTAACAAATGTTATAACAAAATTATATGAAATGAGATCTCAACCGAGACAAAATTTAATTGCAGCTATGGAAAAGTCAAAAATATATCACGATCGAAAAGTTAATCTATAAAAATAAATACTGGAGATAACGTATTTTAATTAATTGGAAAGGAACCCAAGAAAAAATTTGATGATCAATATAAAGGACCTTACGAAGTCATAGAGATATTAGGAAAATGATAAGTGAAAATTGACATAAAGGGCAAACCTTCAGTAGTACACGTCAATAGACTTAAGCGTTCACATATAAAATGTTAAACAATTAATAATAATTAAGCGACAACCCCTTATCATTTTAAATATTTCAGATGGATCCCATCCATTGTCAACGTATAGACTCTCTTATCGTCGTTTTTATGCAGCAAATTGATCTGCTTATGTTATGGCCATATTTATTCCACACGGAAATTTTCGAAAGAAATGACAGTGATATTTCTAAATGGGCACAAACCCTTAGAAGCATAGAAGCAACGAGGGACATAATCCTGAAAATTAAAACAAGAGGACCAAAAGCCTATGAAAATTTGATTCTGAGTTTTCAATTATCGGATCAGGGAGTTTTAGCAGACGTATTAAAATATATGCAGTAAAATATTTATTTCAGACAAATGGATCCAATTCACCGCAAACGAATCGAGGCTCTTATTGATGTACCAGGTGTATACATATGAAACCGGTATTGCCATTTAGCGGCCAGTAGGCACACTTGTAGGCACTGTCGGAACTTACCATTTGTGCTAATTGGCG
>NC_046659.1:44683254-44689064 GCF_010883055.1 Belonocnema kinseyi | reverse complement strand
CTTACGAAAATGTTGGAAAATGGCTCGCTGACTGGTTTGCTTCAAAAAACGAAGACTTTTTTTGGAAAGGTATCCATAAATTGCCTGAGAGGTGGACAAAATATGTAGCCAGCGAGGGAGCATACTTCGAATAAAATATTTGTTATCATTCTCTTGAAATAAATGTGTTTTTTTCTTGAAAAAATACCGGTTTCATATGTATACACCTGGTATTTGCTTAGTCAGTCGACATGATTGTTCTCTGGCCATTTTTAATTCAAACTGGAATTTTTAATCACGATGATAGCAACATTCCAGAATGGAGTACGGATCTTGCCAACCCATTTACAATTAGAGACATTATGTTAACAATTAGAACAAGAGGACAATACGCATACAAGAATCTCATCCTCGCTTTGCGATTATCAGGTCACGTTTTACTGGCCGACGTTCTAGCTCTGATAAAATAGGTATCTAGATTTTTTTTAACAAAAAAATATATCACTCTACAATATACTATGCATGGCAATAAATCATCAGAAAGGAAAAATATAAACATTAAACACGTTCATAATAAAAAAATTAATGACGTTATCAAAAATATCCATAAGTAGAACTAGTCGCTAATTTGGAACCTCCTTTTTCCAGAAATGGATTTACGAGGCTTCCTTTTGGCTTTGTTCACTACATACTTACATTATATAACAACAATCCATGCCATCGCGGGATATGATTGTGGCCCGAACCAACTGAATATAACAACCATATCATCATTAGAGGTAGGAGGATGTGATATACCTGCACCAAAACTAAACATCGAGTCGGTAAATATACAATTATTGCAAATAGCCGATTATAGCAATACAAAGGTCATACAATGTAAAGTAGAAGTAAAGCGGGAAGTAAAATATTGTGGAATGCATTTTCACGTATCGTCAGTAGCTAACGGGTACAAAGCATATATACACGAAGTCTTACATGAACAATGCGATTTAATGCATAAAACGGGAGTATTAACAGTAGGAGAACAAAAGAAACTTTTCGGGTTAACCTCAAACAACTCATTTTCTCATACTCTAATGATAGCAGGTACCACGACTTATTGGGGGAAATGTTCAGGTAATACATTCTCAGACCCTTTCGGCACTTGGGATTACGTTGTTGTCAAAGCAAATTATAAAATATCATTGCGAGATTATTACGCGACTATTAATTTAAATGATGATAAGATTCACTTAAGTTCGGGTGTAGTATGTACAGTGTCAGACACCACTTGTATCGATGTGGAAGGAGTCCAAACCTTTTGGAACCCATTACCAACTGAATCATGTAATTTCAAAAAATATGAATTATTATACTCCGGATTATCAAATAAAACTTATGACAATACTACAAGAAACGAAATATTATATTCCTTGATAACTGATGATATAACATTTGTATTGGCATACAAGTCATTAATGCCTGTATGTAATATCTTGCTGATGAGAACCGAGCACCCAAAGCTATTAATCTATGAAAATAATCAGGGCCTATCTGTTTTTGAAACTCAAAAAATCGCAGTAAAAAATATGGATATTTTTACATATGTCAATTCAAAATTTGTTTACGTAGAAAGACACCTTCGCACAGAAGTAAAGCAACTTTATCGAGATGTTCTAACTGAAAAATGTAAACTCGATCAACAAGTATTTAGAAATTCACTAATTTTGGCTATTCAGGCACTCGACGAATTCGCTTATCATTTCATGAAAGGACCGGGTTATATGTCAGTAGTAGCAGGGGAAGTAGTCCATATAGTTCAATGTGTTCAAGCCGAAGTTGTTTTTCGAGAAACTAAAGAATGCTATATGCAACTCCCAGTATTCAAAGGAAATCGAACATTTTTTCGAACGCCACGTACCCATATTATTTCAAATACAGGCACTCAAATAAGTTGTAGCACATTTGTTCCATCAACGTATTTCTTTGGTGAAAAATGGTTTAAAATGTTACCCAATCCTATTGAAGGACCAACACCGAATCTTATGATGCCCAAAACACAGCCCACATGGGAATACACAAATCCCTCATCTTTGGCCACAAGTGACATATATTCACAAGCCGATCTAGATAAATTAAGAGATCATATTATGTTTCATGCGGAGAAACCTATGGTTCTAAATACCTTAGCAAGAGGAGTAATGGGAAAACCGACAAATAAGCAGGGCATGTCTGTATTTAACCTCTTGGATGAAGACACAATTAATAGGATCGCTCAATCAGCATGGGGAAAATTCTGGACTATTTTTACAAACTTTGGTACAGCTAGTGCAGGATTAATAGGAATAATAATCATATTTAGAGGAATCAAATTAACTGCAGATACCTTAATCCACGGTTACACTCTACATAAAACATTCGGCTGGTCATTATATCTTTTAGGAGCCTTTTGGGATTCCGTGACTAATTTATTGTTACATCTAGGAAAGCGACCACCTGCTAACGGACCCAATACCATAGAATCACAGGCACCTATAGCATCAGCACCACACGCACACCTAGAAGCACAGAGCACTCCATTGAATATCTCTTGCTATCTTGACTCCAATACAGGTAAAGAAGAAGCTATTCCACTCACTACAGAAGCTACTCTATATCCTCATTCACAACTCAAGGAAGTTCGTAGTACAATTAACAACTCAATTCAACTTTAAACTTCCCTCAGCATGTCGCATCAATCCTATACAACTCTTTCGAATAATTTTCTTCAACAAAAAGGAGAACCTCCTCTAGAATACAAGTTATCAATTGCCTTAGATTCCAACAATGAATATCATATTCGAGTCCAATTGCATTATCAAATGTATGTAGTTATTAGCAGTGGAAAAGATGAAGATTTAGTCAAACAAAATGCAGCACGAAGTCTATTAATGGCAGTGACAGATGGTACAGAATATAAATTACAGCCATTTCGACCTTCCTTCAGTAGCGAAATATGCGAAAAATTGCAAGGACTATGTGCACTGCGCAATCTTCTGCACCCTCAATTTGCTACATTACATATTAAAACATCAACTGAAAACTCTACTTGGATAGCAATTTGTACTGTTCAGGATATTAAACAAACAGGAATGTCCGACTCACTTGAAGAAGTGAAAAATTTTACTGCTATAAAAGTAATTCATTTAATATCAAATAGAGGTCTCCTTAATTCAACTTACGAAGGAATTTTAGCGAACTCACTTCAAAACTTTCATATTTTCGTGCATGACTCTTCTATGAACTTACCAAAAATTCCTGAAAACAACTCTATGAATGCTCTAGAAAAAAACTCCACTCTTTCTTCTGAAACAACTCCTGCATTTACTTCCTTTGACACTGTAGACCGTTCGACAGATACTAATTTCACAAAAAGAAGAAGACTAGGCAGAATTCCAAAACCCTGTTTACCAACTAAACATTTTTATGTACCCCTCGATAAACCTGGGCGATCTGGAAAAAGTTATAAAAAATGTTGTAAATGTGGATTCAGGCCCACAAATCAATATCATAAACGTTAATTGAAATTCCGTACTTCAGGTACACAACTTCAATGGAGCACTATTACGAAGAAGTTACCCACACCCTAAGATATCCAAGGAAATTAACCAGATCTAACTCCATGGGAATTCTAAATCACGTGGAAATTCTGAAGAATTTCACTATCAAATATGGATTACCATTGCCACAAACGATAACCTATCCAGATCAACATTCGCGATCGCATTCGTTTAGGACTCCTTAAATTATTGATACAATATTACGATCTTTGTGATAAAGATGACACAGAAACATATCCAAAGAAGATCAAGACAAAAGATCAGGAAGTTCAAACTGATCCCAGACCCAAATTGGTTCATTGGGAAAATTCTTGCCAAAACTGTAATACCAAGTACATTCTACAAAAGAATGTCTTAGGAATATCATAAAAAAGGTTAATAAAACAACGCAAATCTCGCCCCCTACACAGTTAAGAAATTCTCAATTTCTGAATCGACTTCTTCGACCATTCTTGAAACGAACTCCTAGACCTAAAACCACTCAATTATAAAAACATTATTTTTTAATAACTTTTGTTTTCTTTTTACAGGCTTCCGAGAAACACCATGAATTCAAAACTTCAACTTTCACCTGGTATCTTCCTGATATTATTTCTAGTTATCCCATCTGATGCGACAACCTCGTACATCGATTCTATTTTTTCGAACTCATTAGGCGTTTATCTTGAGCCTATTATCGATATTAAAATCCTCTCTGAAGAATATCAATTTTTGTCCTATCTAGACGTGTTCGAACTATATAATTTCATACATCAAATAATTGAAAACTATACTAAACTCATCGTAGGATGTACGGAGAGATCTGACGTTTGTAATGCCAGTAGTCATAAAATTAATATCAAGTCAGTGACTTCTCTTCTTCAAGAAATTTCATTTCTTTCTAATCAAAAATTTATAATATTAATAGTACTTCAATGAAAAAAGATCCATTTTTATAAAAAGTTCAGAAGGCGTTTGAAAAATTAGAAGAACATCAAGAAACTTCTCTTTATTTACCCGAAGATAATTTATTTCTTATCCCTAACCAGATCTCTCCAAAAATAAAATTTTTTTTTAAAATCATGTCAAGGGTCGAAGACTTTAACGAGCAAATCGGGTTTAATGCCAAGTTCAATAATCCTGCCTTTGAAAATCTAACAAAAGATTTAGAAGAGACTATTGAATCCTATGCCTCTCTTTTACGACAACTCCTAGAAGTCCTCACGCGTACAGTTACAAATTCATGGCACCCTCTACTCTTTCCCAACTCTTTCCTTAATTTCAAACTAAACCTCTCGACTTCTTTTTTCTTTAACATTCTTCCGTTTTCAAAAATTAAACACTTTATTGTAAAAAACTATTTAGTTTTCATGTTAACTTTTCCTGTACCTACTTCAGATAAATTCCATGTATTCAAGCCGCATGCATTTCCTATTTTCTTCGACATTAATAACAAACACACTTTGTCAATTCACCGTAAACCAATTATCCAATATTCAACACTAGAGAAAATCCTCTCTGTGAAATATCAATTATCACTAAAGCCAAACCCTATAATTGTCAATTCTTTGTAAATATTAACAAATATTACTTCTGGATTCCATTACAAACTCATTATGGCTGGCTCTATTCAACCTTTTTTCCAAAACGATTTCAATTATACTGCCCTGAAAAACCAGACGTTTTCATTGATA
The DNA here is from genome assembly GCF_010883055.1 of Belonocnema kinseyi. Taxonomy (NCBI): domain Eukaryota; kingdom Metazoa; phylum Arthropoda; class Insecta; order Hymenoptera; family Cynipidae; genus Belonocnema; species Belonocnema kinseyi. Next base: position 44,683,831 of record NC_046659.1, on the reverse strand, counting down.
TTCAAAACAACGGAATACTACAATTGAATACAGACTGTAAAGTAACCCCTGAAATAACATCTTACTATCCAAATAAAAATATCAAAATATTGGATACTTCAATTTCAACACAAAAATCAACTCTTTCAATTTCCTCCATCAGTTCTTTGCTATACAATTATTCAATGCAACAACCCCAGTTACTTAAAAGAATACTTTCTCATTTTAAGCATAAGGAAAACATGCCATTATCTCTTCTTGAAGACGAAATATATATCCTAGAAAAACTTTCTAAAATGCCACAAATTTTGCAAAATGAGTAATTCTACTTGGATTACTTATTTTTAAAATTGGAAAAAATAATAAAAATTTTAAAAACCGAAAACCAATTATGACGGAAATAAAACACATAACTCCATAAAGTTTGACGGACAAGCCTTTACTTGACGAAATCAAATTTCAGTTTAAAAAAAAAACAACAATGACAAAGAAGTAGGAAAATTGAGATCTAAGATTACATAATTATATATCAAGTTACTTCTGAAACAAATTAAATCTAACAACCACAAAATAAAAAAAAATAAACCAACAAAAAGAA
>NC_046659.1:44655976-44683154 GCF_010883055.1 Belonocnema kinseyi | reverse complement strand
AAAAAATATATTTAAAAATATGTTATTAGAAAATAAATATATATAATAATTTCTGTTTTTACATTACTAACAAAAATGACTATAATTTAATCAGGTAATTTCGCTCCTTAAAACTATATTTAAATTATTCACGTAATTCGATCTAATTTAATCAGAATCTCACTTCTTTAACACTTTTTTTTCTTTCTTCTTTTAGCCATCATATTTACACCATTGACAAAATATAAGCCATATTTATGGATAATAATAACCTAAGATTTACAATAACATAAATTCTATCAGTCTTCGGAATCACTCAATTCATGATACGGAAAAAAAGACCAGATTTGAGAAAAATTGAATATTAAATAAACAAAATTAGTTCGTTCTTAAATAATCTCACCTCTTCGATTTTATTGTTCATTATCCTATATCTACCTTCATTGAACAGGAAAATGGAATTTAAATCTATATTTTTGAACATTTCTTGTAAATATCTTTTATTTGCCTCAATTCCTGGCATATTTAGCATTAACCAGTCCCATGACATTAGGACTGTCGTTCCCTTCAGAGAAATTTCCCGATCCTCTCGAGATAATTTCCAAGTCGTTTTTTGACCTGTCCGTTTCTCTTGAGAACTCCCACTCTAAAATTATAAAAATGATCATTAAAATTATTACATTTTTAAATATATAACCCCCTTTATACAAACATTAATGATTAAATTAATTCAAAACTCACCCTAACAATCTCGGAACCTCGAAATAGCCAGTGATGAAAGCCACCTGATGAAAAGAGTATTTTGGCTTCTGGATTTTTCTTAAATTTTTTAGAAAGTGGCGCCGAATACTAGTCAACCGTCATCCTTCTCACACTTTTCCATTCAGGCGGAATTTTTACGGCTAATTGTCCCAACAGCATGTCCATATTTTTTTTGAATTTTCTTTGTCCATTCTTCAACCAGCGAAGAAGTTTAAAATTTGCAAGCTAAAATTAATCAAATAAAAAAAATTTTTAACCATTATATAATAATATTTTTTTAATTTAATATTAAATTTATAAGCTTACTTTTTCTAATTTTCTTTCATTGGAAATACGATAAAACTGCTGATTAATAAAAAAAACTCCATCAGATCCGTGAATTACGAATTGATTCTGATCCTATCCATCAATTTTAATTCTTCATGTGTCTTCAAAATCTTCCATTCATCTGGACATTCAATATCCATATTTTGGAGGTATAAAGTTATTTTCTCATCTTCTACATTCCGGAATAAATTGTTTAATCGTTCTCTATCAATATTTGAAATTGCCGTAATGACAAAATTAGTCACCGACATACTTTCTATGCTATTTTCGTCCATTATTTCACCATTTTTTTCACTAATATCCGCATTGTTATAATCCACCAAATGCGATACTTCATTTAAAAGATTTTCAGAATCCTCAATCACTGCTTCTTCCACGTTCTCACTCACTTTTTTCTTATGCACTTTCAACCCAACCTCTTCCAAATCTCTTATAACCTCATTAAAATCGCAAGAACTTTCAATTTCTTCAAAAAATTCAAACAATCAATATAAAAAGAATCTAATTGATCTTGACTCATGGTTTGTTTTTTCTCTTCTATAATCACGATAAAATTCTGATAGACTAAACTCTGAATCTTGATCAAAATATGAGATCCCCGAAAAACCAAATCTCAAAATTTTACGACTTTTCAACCAATCTTTTTCCTGAATCATTTTTAGTTCAAAATTTTCTTTATTTGAAAAGCTAACAATTTTGTTGAAAATATGTTGTTTTATTTTTGCTTGAAAATTGACCTTTCTTAGTTAAAAATTAATCTTTTTTGGAAGAAAATTATTCTTCTTGTTAGAAATGCATCTATTTTAATTAAAAATTAATTTATTTGGTTGAAAATGCATTTTTTGATAATACTTCTATTCTTTTGGTATAAAATGTTTGACAGTGAAACCATACAGAATTCTTAACAAATTGTCGCAAGTTGTAGTTATTTTTTTATCGTTTAAAAATTTCTAAATATGTCCTAAACTTACTCAAATTGGAAAGCACATTTTTTAAACCAACATAAACTTTTAAGAAAATTGGGTAATAAAAATGTACGAGAAGGCTAGATAAGAATTAAGTTTTTTATTTTTGCTAAAATTATATACATGGCAAAATTACAAAATTTTGTACACGCTCTTTTAAGCACGTTTAAAATTTTTTAAGGAATCATATAAAAATTTTGTGTCCTTTCTTGAATTTTCTTTGAGAATTCATTTCATTCCATTTTTGGTGAAAAATGTATCTTTTTTAACTGCAAATCCAACTATATGTTTAAAACTTTAACTATTCTGTTGTGAACTCGATTTTTTTATTGAAAATATTTTTAAGTTGAAAATTGATTTCTTACGTCGAAAATTAAACTATTTTGCAGAAAATAAAATTTTTTATCAAAAAATGCAACTATTCTATTTTCGGTTAAATACTTATTTTCTAGTTTTAATTTAAATTTTTAAAGATAAAAATTTAACGATTTTGTCAAAGTTTTATATTTATTTATTTTTTCAGTTGGAAATTCTTCTTTTTTTTAATAGGAAATAACTCTTTTCGTTTAAGAATTGATTTTTTGATTGATAATTCAACTGTTTTGTTGAAAATTTGTTTTTTTTTAGTTAAAAAAATATTTTCTTGTACTGAAAATTGACCATTCTCAGTTAAAAATTAATCTCTTTTGGTAGAAATGTATTCTTCTTGTTTAAAAATTCATCTATTTTCATGAACAATTCATTTCTTTGGTTGAAAATGCATGTTTTGATCAAACATCTTTTCTTTTCGTATAAAATGGTTGAAATTTTATGTAGTTTTTTGGAAATTAAACTAATTTAGTTTGAAAATTAAGTTATTTGTTTACAAATTCGATTTCCTGCTTGAAAATTTAAATATTTGTTGGAAACTTTAATTTTTTGGGTTTCATAATTGTTTTTTACTAAAAATGTACCTATTAAATTTTTCCTTGAAACATTATTTTTCAGTTGAAATTCAACTATGTGGTTGAATATTCATGTATTTTATTGCAATTTTGTCTTTTTTGGAAGAAGTCTTTTTGAACGTAAATTCATTTCTTTGGTTCAAATTGGACTTTTTTGTTGTAGATTTGATTTTTTTTTATTCAAAATTAATTTTTTAATGCAAATTTAATTGTTCCATTTTTTAAAAGTAAATCTTTTTATTCAAAATTAATTTATTTTGTTGAAAATTCCATTTTTTATCTGAAAATTTAACTAGTCCATTTTTGGGTTAATGATTATTGTGTCAGTTTAAAATTCGTTTCTAAAGATGAAAATTGAACAATTTTGTTGACATTTTTTTTGAAAAATTATCTTTTTAATTATAAATTTATCTTCTAACTTCTTAAGCTCGTACAAGCCTACACAAGTTAACTGCGCGTACGCGCGAAAAGCATCTTATCGATGTTAGTTTTCGCACCGTATAGTGTCGATTGTATGTTAATACCACTCTGACCTCAAAATCTCAAGTTCGACCAGATTTTTTCGCCTTTCGTGGTATTAAATACTGTTCGTATCGAAATCTACTATTCTCGCTCTGTGTTAGTGTTTGATTACACACTTTCCAGTGAAACTTTAAGTTTAGATTAAGACTTTCACATTTCCTCGGTGTGATTCGTTAGTAATTTCAACACTGGGAAGTTGAGAGTTCGTATATTTACCAACTTTATACCGGAGAAGTGTTTTTTTAGCAGAAGAAATGCTTTTTCCCACCAAAATATCGCACCGTATCATTACAACTTCGCACTTCGGTGTGACTTTGTACGAATTTTTTTTAACAGTGTACTAATAAATTTTATTTTAAACGACCCCCCCTACCCCACATCAACCCTGCAACGCCTCAAATATGACCCAAAAATCAGGAAAATACATTTTTACGTGTTATTGTAAATTTTTAGCAATTTCTGTTGTCGTTTTTACACAAATAATTACTAATGGACAATTGTAGTATTTCCCATGGCTTTTTCAACAATTTTTAATTGTTGAAATAAATTTAAATTACGTTTTGTCGAAAAAATTATATAATTATTTAAACAATCAATTTTTTTATTTACAAAATTTCTCAAAATTCAGCCAGAGTTGTCCAATTTTTTCTCAAATTGGTTTTCTAAACTACGTTTTTTTGAGTAAATACATGATTTTCTTTTAATTTATAACAAATCTCTATTTTTTAATAACATTTCTTTTTGCTTAAGCATTTTTTCGACAACTTAAAGAAAATTGAAATAAAATAGGAGACATAGATTTCTTTTCTGCCTAAATAGTGTATTAAAAAATGTGTTAAATTTTTTAAAATTGTTTAAAGAAATATAATTTGTTTCAACAATTATTTTTCCAAAAATATTTTTTAAATCGTTTTTCCAAAAATAAACATAATATATTTTTTCTTAATGTTCTTTAAATTGAGTATGAATGGTTTACATATTTTTTTGCGGTCTAATAAATCAATCATAAAAGTCATAATAGAATTTAAATTATAAAAATGCATTTGTTATTGCATTCTCTATATTGTTACAATCTTGACTATGATTATATTATAAAAAATTACATACACTAATGCAAATTATGATTCAAGTTTCAACATTTTCTCTGAACAACATTTATGAGGACGAATTGCTTTACTTTAGGGCATTTATAATGATTAAAATAATAAAAAAATATTTTGGTTAATTTTACACAATTAGCACAATTTTTCTAGAATCATTTGAATAATAAAACGCATAAGGGAAGCCAATTTTAAAATTGTCGAAAAACTTGAAAGTTACGAAAATATAAAATGTTTGAAACCAAAGAGCATGAAACAATTATTGGACAAAAAAAATCAGCACTTCATCACGGCGAATCCACGTAACTTTTTTCCGTGATATGGAATCTCGAAATCTCCCCTTCAATAAAACCCATCAGAATGGATAAATAGCGAACATTGGGGGGGGGGGGGGGGGGGGGGGGGGGCAGCGCCATCCTGTTAACAGTCAATGCTTTTTTTAAAGTCAATAAGATGTTGAATTTATTTATTTTTTCTCATTTTGAGTTCTAAATTATTTTATATCATATTTATATAAGTATTAATCACATGCAAGAAACATCGATTTGGTAATTCAATCATTTTTAACACGCTGTATTTCGTCGGCGTTGCCCCTTACTGGAAGACAAAGCCGACTGCAGCTTTTTATGCGAATCAAAGCACTTTAAGATAAGAAAATATGAAGGTTTGCTTCTGTGGTATTTTATGTGCTGGAAAAATTACGTTTAAAGATATCCAACAGGAAGAATAAGTTATTTTAAATAATAATAGAGATAGCTGCCCTACTGAAAATTCCTAAACAGGTTCCTGTATACGATTCTAGATAGGAACCTACGTAGGTTCCTATATAGGATCCTACATGTTTTACCTATAGGTGTCACCTATAGGAAATGACATAGGATCCTATATAGGTGCACAGAAAAAACTAGGGGTTCACTCATGTTGCGGCTCAAATAAAAGTTGGTGTGATTTGGAACTTCAGCTCCAATATATACACTGTTAGATAAATCTGTATGAGGTTTAATATACATGTGTTTGAAGCAAATATGCACTACCGCTACTGAAATTGAACATACATTGGTGTAGTGAATTTAATATACATGTGTATTAAATTTAATATGCAGGTCAGTATAGCAATGTGCGTGAAAACTCAACCTGCTTTCATTTCTTTAAATCTTGTCAAATATTCTCCATGAAATTAATAATCTACAATTCGTAGACTCAGTTGTTATTTATAAAGAAAGTGCAATTTACGGGTAAAATTTTTTCCTAATTTTGCTCTAAATGGTCAAAATTTAAGGGGAATACAATTAATTGTAGGTTAAGTCTGTTATTTATTTGCTTAAATGAACTTTTCATATACTTCATATATTAATTTTAACATACATGGGTATATTAAATTTGATATTATTTTTTAACAGTGTACTCGTAGAGACCCAAATGCTTTCGTTTAGACAAAGATATTGTAAACGTAGAATGCGGTACGGGGCGTCGGAGTGGGGAATTATATATATAGGACATCACATTTTCTGCCCTACCGAGGTGCTGCCCTCATCGTTCTACGAAGTCGAATTCTTATTTTCTCATTCTTCGTAAAATATGACGTTAAAGCAGTAGAAAAATATTTTGAGGTTAGAAAAGTTTGACATGTATGTATCGCTGAATTTTTTCAGATCTGAAGCTTGATCCAGGTTTTCGGTACAATTTTTTTTATTATAAAAAAATGTTCTCGAAAAATCATATTTTTAATTTTAAAAAAGGTATTATAGAAAGACATTTAAAGATAAACAAGTGCTGAAAGCATTTTTCTTTAAGAACTTTTTTTTAAATTGAAATAATCAAATATTTATACCAAAGAAACAACTTTTTTAATGTTTGGAGTATTTAAACATTAATAATTTGTCGGTAAAATTTGTTGTATAATTTTAATTTTTAATTCAAACAATAATTTTTAAGACTTTAAATATTAAACAAAAATTTATTTGATTACAATATTTTATTATCGTATTTTTAATAAATAATTAATATTGATTAAGAAACAATTTTATTTGGGGAGTCTTATTATTTGGGAATTTTCAAATCCGTTAATATTATAAACTGTTCAGGAATTTTATTAGTTTTGGAATTATATTTTTTGGGACAGAGAGTTTTACCGAGTCGGAAATTTTATTTTTCGGGATATTTGAGCCGTCCGCATAGAATTACAGCAAATTTGCTCTAGTTATAATTTCGGCGCTCGATCTTGTTGATTTTTTTCTACAGTATTATTAAAAAGAAATGTGTATGGAAATTTTTGATATCATAAAGTTACAGATAATATCAATTAAAAATTTAAAAATTCGCTGTACATCCAATTTTTATTCTTGGGTCCTGGAAATTTTTTTCTAATCCATTTCAGTGACTGGTAAACAGGGGTGATTTTCTCTTAGAAAATAAGTGATTAAAATTTGAAAAAATTGGGTAGGCTTTTTTTACTTCTAGGTATGTAAAAAAGGTAAACTGCAGAAAATTTAAAAACTAATTTAAGAACTATTTATACTCATTTAAGATACCAATACAATTTACATAACACAAATTGTATAATTTGCAAATTTTTAGGCCTTCAGTTTAGGAACTTAAATTTTAATGTTAAAATTGCTTCATTTTCAGAATACAGCCTTATTGTTTGAATTTTCAGAATTTTCCGAAATTATTAAAAGGCGAAAAACTTTGAATTTAAAATTTAAAAATGCGAAAATACACCGTTTTCCATGTTCATTTGCAATCCAGCGAGTCACTTTCTTTCGCATCTTTTGAAAGTCGATCCTTTGCTTTCAGATTTCTTTTTAAACTATATCTTGAATTCAACGCATTTCAAATTAAATTTTTGCAGCTGCATTTAGATTGAATTATACAAAGGTTTTTTGTTTTATATATAAATTAATTAAAACATTTTATTGGTTTTTCATGACTGTAATTTATAACTCTAAAATGGCATAATTGTAGCTTAAACATGAAAAAGTATAGACTAATTTCATATTTAAAGAGATTCTATCACATATATGGAACTATTAAAACATCTGACCTTTTTTAAGGTTTTTAGAACTCTTTTAAAAATTTTTTTTTAACAATTTTGGTTGTGATTTCTTAATAAAAGAATAAGTGCTATTTAGTCTCCAGAACAGCAAATTCAAAAATATTTAAAGCCTTAATAATTTAGACATTCTAAATTTGTAGTCTTCAGAATATATTGAATAATTTCAAATTTAAAGCTATTTAAATATTTCGTCTGAATTTTGGAATGGAAAGTGTTCGATAATTTTAGATTGAAACCTCTCAAATTATTTAGTTACAAATTAAAATCATACAACTTCAAGTTTTATTTATTTTTTGATAATTTGCCCCCCCTCCACAATTTTTTTTTTGTAAGAAAATAATGCCTGATTTTTGTAAAAATTAACAAATATATATTAAAGGTTCACTCAAGGTCATTTTTGTTCAAAAATCTTGTTCCTGAATAAATTAACTCTTATTGTTTCCGATTTCGTTCTGTCACTCAGAGTAATTTTCTGTGAAAAATATTGATTTACAAAGAATATTTGTCAAATAATAGAATGGATTTCTTCGCCCGAGATGCAAACGTAAATTGTACTATAGTAAAAACAAGTGGACAAATTTAGACGAAACCAAATTTGTGAAAGAAAAGAAACCTTTGTCGACCTATAAATACTAATTTTATTCCCCGAAAGATTTTTAAAAAATCTCTTCGAAACACTTTTATTGCAAATATTTAATTGAAGAAAAATATTTGTTATAAAAATAAAAATAGTACAATTTTTACATACAATTTTTAAAATAAAAAAATCTGTGTGTCAAACGACAATCCAATCCGACTATACTTTCAAAAGTTATCCGATATACAGGCAACCACAACCACAAAAACGACGACGTAGCCGCTAGATAGATAGACAGATACCGATGTAAAAACTTTTTTTCTGGCTCAAAGAGCCTCAAAACGTCGAAATTTAATGAAATTCGCGAAAATCATTTTTCGCATAAAACTCTTCTCATTATTGATGAGAATGTGATAAAATAATCATGGGGCCTTGAAAAAGGCAAAACAGACCAAACAAACAGACCCCGACGTAAAAACTTGTTTTTCTGACTCACGGAGTCTCAAAACGTCGATATTTGATAAAATACGAAAAAGTTATTTTTCATAAAAAACTAATACCTTCTTATTTTTGATGAGAATGTAGAAATTATCAACAAGATCTGTAGAAAATCTTTCAAAGAATAAAATTATTGTCCCATAAGTTACAACCGAAAAATTACAATTTCAAAAAAATGAAAGTTGTTTTAAATATTAAGCTAGACTCGCGAGCGGGAAAAATCAAAAAATGAAAGTAAATTTGAAAATTGAACTGAAGTTCGAGTATTAAAAATTAAACAGTGATTGATTTTACAAGGTGATTCTAGATCTGTTCAAAATGATATAATTTAAATATTTTAATGCTAAAATTTGAACTAATTTAATTGTAAAGCCTTGGTACTGACACAAGTGTAAAGTTCGAATTAATGGCTTCTTAAATGAACGCCTTTATTCAATTTCAAAATCTTTTTGAAGTATTATTTCAGTATAAAATATTCATTTTTAATCTATTTGGTTTGGAAATAAAAAAAACAATTTTCAATAATAAACAATTTGAAAATGAATTGTCACAATTTCAGAGTGACAAATTTAAACTTGTAATGTTACGATTATAATTGTTTATTTTTTTTATTTGTATTTCGAAGGTAAAAGTATTTCATTATGGTTCTTAAAGAACAGCTAAATAAGCATTAATTTAGAAAAAAATCAAATAAGCTGGAGGTTTTAGAATGTTACAAAGAAAAGAAAAAAATTTGGAGCTCCTCAAGAATTTTGAAATACTAGGAAAACAATAAAAATCTCTGGGTAGATTTAAAATTATTTTTTATTTTGAAAAACTACATAACTCAAAGAGAATGTTTAAAAATATTTCAAAACATTTCAAAAGATTTATAATATTAGAAAAAATCTGGAAGCTCTTAAACGATTTTGTGTGCAGGATTTTACAAAAATGTTAGGAAAAATGGGCATCAGTCTAAAAGACATTTAAAAGTTCCGAAAATTTTTTTTAATAATTTTAAAAGATTTCAAATAATTTAAAAGAGAACAGATACTTTTGATGATTTTGAAGTGTTTTCAAATGTTGACTTTTTATTCCGAAAGGGATGAATGAAGAAACCCAAAAAATGAAATCTTCGGCACCTGAGTAAGAATTTTATAAAAATTGTATTAAAAAATACATTAAAAAACACGTGTGCTTTGAAAGAAAAAACTGCTCTTCCTAAATTTTCTTCGTTCCTACATGATAACATTTTTTAAACAAACTTTGCATGATTCAATTCAACAACGATTTAATGTTTTTTATGTTTTTAACTTTTTTATGTTTTTTTCAAATACTATGCACATTTTCAAGCAAATTTTTTCATCCAGAAATATATATTAGATTATTTTATTTTCAATAAATAAATAATATTTAATAAACAATTTGTTTAATTGTTTAAATTCAGGAATTTTCTAGTTCGTATATTTTATGATTCAGGCATTTTCTTTGGGGATTTTTAAAATTCGGTAATATCTTATTGTCTGGAATTTTATTGATTTTATTTTTCGTGAATTTTCCAATTCGACTTTTATATTTCGGGACTTTTATAATTTCGGGACTTTTATAATTTCGGGAATTTTATTATTGGTTATTTTTCGATGAACGAATTTTACAGTGTCAGGAATTTTATTTTTCGGGATTTTTCAGTCGCTTTTTCCAAAAAATAAAATTCCCACATCACTGTAAAAATTCCGAAATTATAACATTGCAATGTTATAATTTCGGAATTTTTATAGTGATGTGGGAATTTTATTTTTAATTTTCCAATTCGGGACTTTTATATTTCGACAATGCATTGTCGAAATATAAAAGTCCCGAATTGGTAAATTCTCGACAATTTACAATCTTACCGAATTTAAGAATTTCCGAATTATATAATATCCGGGCTAGACAACTCACTAATTTGAACAATTAAAAAATAGTTGGTTAAAAAATTTTTTTTAAATAGAATAATAAAATATTTTTACCGAGGAAAAAAATTTTTTAATGTTTAAAGTTTCTAAAAATTATTGTTTGAATTAAAAATAACAATAATTGACCAAATGTATTTTTGGATAAAAGAAAGTTTTTTGAAAATGTCCATTTTATTTTTGTAAATTACAGAAAACGCTCGCAAAAATAAAATTGTTATTTAAAAAAAAAAAATAAAAATCGCGTTAAATCAGCCTGCATTGAATCCTGCAAAGTTTGTTTCATTCGAAGTTCACGTGTTTTAAACTTATGTTTCCATGACATTTTTATACACTTATTGTTATTTTAAATTAAAACAATAATTTAAAAAAATTAAACATTAAACAAAATTTCTATAATAAAAATATTTGATTATTGTATTTTTAATAAATAAATAATATTGGCCACATAACTGTTTTCTCAATTTCTGCAATTCGGGAATTTTCTAGTTTGTATATTTTATCATTAGACAGCATTCGGCCTGGAGTTTTATTATTCGGGAATTTTCAAATTCGATAATATTGTAAACTGTCCAGAATTTCATTATTCTAGAATTTTTTAATTCGGAATTTTCAGGTTTCAGCATTTTGTTATTGCGGGAAGTTTACAGTGTCGAAAATATTTCAAAAATTTAAAAAGATTTATAAAATTATAAAATTGCCAGTGAAATTCTGTTCGTCTAATTTTGTTTGCCAATGCGAAACGTAATCTGGCTTGGAACTGTCGTCTGAACATCTAACAACCTTAAGAACAATTTTCCTATCACTTGGAATTATAATTATATTTTTATAAAAACGTTAGAATATATAATAATTAAGAAATTGGAAAATACATACGAGAACTTGTTTAGATGAATAGTCCAAAAAAGTCCGTATAAATTGCAGACCACAAAAATAAAAATAAAAACTAAATAATAATAAAGAACTATATATAGACAATATATAGAATGAAAATTATAATTAATAATTTTAGAATTAGTGGAAAATATATGAAACCGTAATATAAATTATTCATCGACTTATATTTGTGGTATTTATTAAAAAAACCAAGTTTTGCAAAGTTATAAATGTAAAAATGTTTTAATTGGCAATTTACTTTCAATACAAATTTTTCTTGTCCAAGCTAAGTTTATCATCAGTGCGCCTTGAAGGTGTGCCGAGAGTTGCTTACAGCGCTCGAAGTGGCTCTTGGCAAACTATATCGATTGGTGTTTTCTACGTGGAGCGGTGGGTAGAGGGGAAGTGACATTTTTCGCCGGACGCGCCGTCTATATTTATGGCGGGCAACTAAGCCCGCACCGCATCTCCGTTTATAATATCTTTGGTTTAGAGAGCACTTGAAAAGAACAGCATCAACAGCATGAAGGCCCATTCACAAGACAATTGCTTGCAAAGTCGGGTTGGTAAGTTAGTGATTTACAGAATATGTCTCTAAAGCAAACACAAAATATATTAATCTTTATTCATTTATCTTCTTACCTGTTAAGGTTCACTTATTTTATCATTTCTAACACAAAATTGGTTTGAGTCTGCACCACCTTTAAATTACTATGATTTAAAATAATTGGTCAATTAATAATTGGAAATGTAAGGCGATTTTATTGATTGTAAGTGAAAATTCATTATTCAGCTGACCCATTTTTAACCTACTCTTGAAAGTTACGAAAAGTCATACTGCATATGCAGTATAAACTTATTTATAAATGTGAGCATAAAGAATAAGTTTATCGACCAATAGACCTTTTCATTTAAGAAAACGTCATTGCGCAAGCGCGAAAAATATATAGCACTTCCCTGTGAATTGCGGCCAATTTTTCACTGAAACGTATGTAGGAACAGTAAACATTGACGAAAAAAACTATTTCGAAAAATTGGAAGTTAAAAAACTTCCCATAAAAGAAATGTCTAATATACCAGGAGAAAATCCATTGAAAAGAAAAAAGGTTGGTACGCACAAGAGGTGCTGTTTTGGAAAGTGCATAAGTGACAGTCGGTGGAAGTCCTACTTGGAATGAACTTATTATTTTATTAGGTTTCCGAAACCCTGTTTAATATTTCGAAAGGGTGACATTCCCGAGGATTCATTTAAAAGACATATTAAAAATTGTGCGAAATGCAGTAAAAGTGATATGTGGGTGAGGTTATGTGCAGGCAGAGGCGAGTACTTTTTCAACTGAACTCCTCTCTCAATGCACCACTTTACTCTACAAATAATGTTATGCGTGTAATATTTAATTTACTAGATAAATTTATCAATTCAATAAATTAATTATTTTCATGATAGAAATGATTGATTTATTTAGAAATTTTCAGGGTATTCTACATAGAAGAAATTATAAGGAATTTTAAATCAAAAACATTCATAACAATAAAATTAAAGCAAATAATGAATTGTTGTGACTAGAAAATAATAATTGTTCAATGTTTTTTTAATAATAACCATTCAATGCAATACAGTGCTGACGCAAAAATTTGATTTTGTGAAAGTCCAACGATTCAAGACTTCATTTTAAACAATTCAATCTCGAGTTGTTTAGTTTTGAATTACTTTCTTTCATTATAAAATTATGAAGAGAGTGATTTAAAAATTAAAATGTTTAAACTGAAACAACATTCGAATAGTATTCACAAGTAAACTAAGGCGTTTAATTATGAACCTATCAACTTTAAATTATTTTCCTTACAAATAGTTTATGAAGGTTTCATCGGACGTTTAAAGTTCTTCAAATACTAACGTTTTCCCATTGAAACACTTCAATATTGAAAATTAAAATCTGCATGTACATTCTTAAATTTCGTGTATGAGATTAAAATCCTCCCTAATATCACGGAACGTGCCTGGAACGTTCTGCAGGCACCTTCGGAATGTTCCAATGAAACGTTCCAGGAACATTCCCTGGAGGTGTCAAATGTCCGCGGGTTGGGAACGTTCCAGGAATATGCCAATGGAACGTTCCACGAAGGTTCCAATGGGACCTGAGCGCAACCTTGCGGTGTTGAGACTGAAACAACAGTTCCTAATTTGGCCGACAGGTTGCACCACCCACATATTTTTTGCTCCCCTGTAATTTTTTTTCGTTTAACCGACTGAGCGAAGGGTCCCCTAGCGCACGGATTTACCAATAGGTGGCGCCAATATTAATAGTATCCTACCATGAATATTGATGGTGACCGCTAATGCACGCTAGATGTCGCCACTAGTCCTATGCTTGCGCTGAGCTCCCGCTTTTCACTTCCTCTTATATCTCGTAGTTTTAAAAGTAGTCCCTAAAGCGGCGGTCCAATTACTTAAGTAAGTGGTCAAAAAATGCATTGGAAGTTTTTGTCTCAAATTTGCATGCATTACGCCCCCAAATTTTTTCGAATCCACAAAAAGATACATATGTATTTCTTTAACATTATTTTATGTTAGGTGTTTATATAAATTGTTTAGACCAATTTCTATTGTTTATAACTATCTTTGCCTATAATAATGCTAGATAGCTGTCGTTTTTTCTTAAATTTTCAAATTTTTGTGAATTTTTCACTTTGTGAGATAATAATTAATGTATATAGAAGCAAAAATCAATGGAAACTTGAATATTTCAGAATAAACCCGCAACTTTCTAAAATTAGTCTAAGAGAATATACCTCTATAAACCCTAATACATTGTTTAAACAATTATGCTTGTTTACTTGCAATATTTGTTATCTCACTCAGTAAAAAGTAAACAGAAAATTAACAATTTAAAAAATGATAAGTATCTAGCAATCATATAGAAGATAGAGAAAAACAAAATTATTTTGCTTAGACAATTATGTATTCTATTATTCGGTATTCTATTATTCAATTATTCTAAGTTGCATTAATTATGACCTAGCTGTAGGCGAAAAGTTGACAAAAAGTGGAAAATTTTTGATGAAGCGTATGAAGATGTGTGAAATGTATATTTTAGAAAAAATCGTTTTTATATACGTGAGCAATCTGAATTGTTGCACCCATTGTTTTGTTGTCATTAGGTGTGAAGGTGTTTTAAATAAAAATACAATAATTATTTATTACAGCTATATTTCGTCAATGAGTGAAGTAATCTGCTGAAGGAATCTGAAAGAGGTAAAGGTAGGGAAGGGACTAAAGGTTTAAAAATGATTGATACACAAAAAGCTGATTCTTAAAAATCGAATTTTATTCAGGGGGTTGAAAACAACACCATACCTCAAAATTGAATTGCTTTATTTAGTTTAAAAAATACTTTCATTACCTCTTTTGTTAGATAATGAAGTCCTATTCTTATATTGCGTATTTCAATTGTTTTTGGGTTGAAAGCTTTGTTATGCTCCTTATTAAAGAACGCGTCCATATTTCTTCGAGTCAATTTTTAGAAATTTTGTAAATGAAAAATAATTAATTGTTTAAAAAATTACATAGTTTTTTCAAACAAATGTAACACTTCAAACTATGACCAACTATTACATTTCAATAAGAAAATACGAGTATTCTTACATTTTCGTTGAATAAATAATTGTTTAAATAAGTTACATTTATTTAAACAATTAAATATTTTTCAGAAAGTTATGGGAAATATTAAAATTGTCCATTAGTAACTATTTGTATGAAAAAGACGACAGTATTTGCACAAAATTAACAATAATACGAACCTCGAAAAAACAAAAAATTAAGAATTTTTTTCTTCGAAAATGAAAACTTTTGGGGATGTCTTACCCTGTAGCTCGAAAATCATGCTTTGGACAATCGTAATGTATCTTTAATCGCTGAAGACATCCTCGTCATCTGTTTCCTCAGCGTTTTGATGTCTCCTTCTGTGTTCGGTGGTACGCTGAACTTTTCTGCAACAAAGAATAGAATATTTTATTATTATTTTTCGTTATTTTTCTAACTCTAAATAGTTTTATTGAAGTTTTTTAATTACTCGCTTGCGCGCTTTCTACGCTTATTCGCGTGCTTCAACCACTCTATACCATGAGGCTGGATATCTGTATCCCGTACATTAGCTCCGTGTTGATGCCTCACTACACATAAAAAAAAGTAGAAAAAGTTTAATTTTTATCGAATGAACTGATTCAAATTTCCGTACGCCTTTTTAGCGCTTCATTCTAATCTTTCATCCGTTTGTTTCCACCAGCTGTTAATTAAAATATATTTGGAGCACCTTTTTTTTAATGAAATTTTGCTTATCTTTGTGCAAGATGTGCTATATGATTTTCTTTACAATTTGTAGGAAATGACCCCTAGCGATTTTGACGTTGAATTCGAAGATCACCTCGAATTATTGATAGCTTTCATGCTTCCCAACATATGAATAAATATGAATAAAATTATGGTTTTACTGAAAACGTGTTATTAAAAAAAATACCTTTTTTAATCAAGACATAAATAACTTTCTTCGCTTTTTAAACGCTTAAGAATAAGAAACAAAATAAATAAATTGTAAAAAGAAAACACAGTCTTGCCTCTTTCTCAAAATAGACAGAACCTCAACGAGAAGTGGAAAGAATGTGAGAAATGGCTAAAATTGACGGTTGATGCTTAAACTTTGGTCTTTAATACAAGGAAAATCAAACATCACTGTACAGTTTTTGGGAATTTTCATAGAGTAATGGTTACAGTTTCAGGTTCAAGGTTGAAATTCAGCAATTTCTCAAAATTATTCCATTTATTTATTTTAGAAAAGAGGCAAGAATGTGTTTTCTTTTTACAATATACCCTGTTCTTATTTTCAGGATTTTTAAACAGTGAATGCTGGAATCAATTTGTTTTCTCATTTTCTTCTGAGTTCAAAAAGTAATATCACATTAATATTTTGCAATAACATAAACAAAATTTCTTTGAAAAAAAGAAGTTCCAAATTTATTTTTAAAAACAGCTGATGGAAACAAAGGTAAGATACGAATAAAGCATACCAAATTTGTACGGAAATTATATATTTCAAACCATATAAACTTAGGTGAAATATTGTCGACCGACGTAATCTAAATTATTTTAAAAAATGCTTACTTTTAATCATTTTAATAATGTTTTGGCGGGCTAGGAGGCCCTCAGTTTTATTCGAGCGACCACACCAGGTCCAGCTAACTGCTAGGTAGTTGGAGAATATCCTTTTTAGGATTCCATAAATTGTGCGCCTCACGTTTCCTCCGCCAATGCTGTCAAATGCTCGATACTGGAAAAAAATGCAAAAACAAGAAATTTATTATAAAACAAAATTATCATTAAATGTCTAAAAGTCCTTTATTTGGATAAAAATATCTACCTAGCGCTAACTTTTTGAAATATGCATTTTGCAGTAGGGTGTTGAAGTTATCTACGTCAGCCGTGCTTTCGAACGGCAGCGTAGACAAAACAGCGTTTGTGGAAAAAGCAGCTGCGCAATTCCACGACTGCTCGGCATTATTATTTCTATTTAATTGCTGCAGTAGCTCTATCTTTAGCCCTTCTTGATTTAGGATCAAGGTTTCTGCCAACCCTGAAAGAACAATACAAATTAACTTTCATTTATATATAAATATACATAATATTTTATTTATTTTTATTTTCCTAATGATGAAATAATTTAATAAAACTTACTCTTAAACCCCCCTTGTTTATATAGATCAAGTGGTCAATTTTATCGTCTGCGATCTCCTCTTGATGGCTTTCTTGGCCATTCTTTTGCCGTTTTATTGCAGGAATTGCGCTTAAAATTTTATATTTAGTTGCTAATTCTGTTACTCCTGTTATTTCCGGATGTTTTTTTGGCCCGGAATAAGTTTTTCTCTTCTTAAGAATTGTTTTCGAGGAGGTTTCTTTTTGATAATCGCGATCAACATCTGGGCCTTCTTCATTCTCCTCTTCTGATAAATTTGAGTCAGAATCCGAGAATGTTTTTCTTTTACGGTTGGCCCGGGTATGTTTGGCCGCTTCATGAACATTGCCATGGTTGCTCATGTCCTCGCTTCCTATGTCCACGATTAGGTTGCATAACTGAATGGCCTCTTCCATATTTTCTAGATAATAAAAGAAAATATTTTAAATTTAAGAAATTCATTTTAAAAATGACGAAAATATAAATATCTTTACAGGAATCATTCAAATGAATTTTTAATACTCCCTAGTGAAAAAATCTTCAGGCGCTGGTCCACAGCCTTCAATTTTTATTGGATTTTTTTCCTTAAAGTTCATTCAATTCCGAAAAGGTAGGCACTCCGAACTTTTTTCTCCTCTATTTCTTTTTTTAATAAATTTTTAACTCAAAGAAACTGAAATTTTGTACATAGCAATTTTTTACGCTTTAATAACTGATTAGGTAAAACTTTATATTATCTTAAATAAATGTTTAGAGACTCATACAATGCAAATAATTTGTTCATTATTCCATTTATTTGTTATAAACAAATTAGCAAGTAGTCTTATTGTCGGTAAAAAAAATTATGTTTTCTAAAAGTGCTTCATATTAATGTTCCTTGAAATAATAAATATTGATTAATATTTGATCAAATATAACAATTAAAATTTGTATAAACAAATTCAAAATTTTAGCCCTTTCCCATAGGAAAAAAATGTTGCTCTGCAAATGTTTTAAGCTGTTGGACGAATGACTACTAGTCAGAAAAAAATATTTGAAAAGTTAGCAATAACCATTGTTATACATCATTCTCGTGACAAAATATTTAAAGCACCCCGCAGCATTTGTATGGGAAATGCTTCTCGGCTGAATCGTCTAAGTCTAAAACTTTGCTTCCTGGTAGTTCCTGATGTGTAGATTAAAAGTCTCGAGGAGCATTAAGTAGGAGTATCATTATAATTTATGTCATCAATAATGCAGCCTTATTCTGCTGGGAAATGCATAAAAACCTAAACTTCGAACGAATATATCTCGAGGCAAAGTTTCAGATAATTTAGCCAAGAGGCATTTCCCATGCAAATTCTGCGGGGTCCTTGAAGGTTTTATCAAGTTTTAATTTTCTTTAATCGCTTGAATGACTACGGATATTTCTAAAAAATGTAGCTTTGATAATATTTAGTAAAGTATAACAACTTAAATGATTATAAACAATTTAGGTAAACAAATTCAAAATGTTGGCAGTTTCACTTGGAAAAAGTGCATTTTCAATTGCAGTAAATTGAGAATGAATCATAACACTGCATGATAATATTTACTCTGGATGCCATGCGGAAAAGAATTCTATTCCTCAATTTTTCATTTGGAGGAACCAGATTTTTTGCTACGTGAAACTGCCGAACTTTGAAATTTTGTATATTCCTTTTTTTATAAATATTCAGATTGTTATATTTACCAAATATTATCGAAGATATGTATATTATTTTTAGTAATATATTTACCCATTCTGGGTATTAAAGAAAATTTAAATTTATTAAAACCTTAAGTTTAAATATTTTTTTAAAAGAATTCTTAATAACAGTGGTTATTGTAAATTTTTCTAATATTTGTGACTATCAGTCATTCGTCCAATAGCTTAAAACATTTCCAGTGCAAAACAAAAATTTGTTATGTGCAAGGACCAACATTTTGAAGTTGTTTATCTAATTTGTTTAGACAAATTTAAACTGTTATATTTTATTAAATATTATTAAATATTTATTATTTTAAGGAATACCTCACTGAAATAAACTAGTTGTTTGGGATAACTAAGAAAGTAGTAGGCCCAACTATTTTAGTTTGTAATATATGCTGAGGCTACTACTTTTATTCGCAAGATTGGTAGTAGTTGTCCTTGCTACTTTAAATAATAAGCGTTACTACTCTAATCAGTAAGTCTTACTATTAAATTAGTTATTTTACAAATAAATTAGTTGATCTTACTACTTAAACTAGTAATCCTTACTATTATATAATCTTATATAATATTACTGTTCAATCTTATATTTTCTTACAATCCATATCATTTTATTGATTGAAAGTTTGGCGACGTCTTTATGACATCGTTACGACATCTTCATGACAACTGTACGACATCCTATGTCCATGTCGTAAAGGTGTCTTTACGATATCGTAAATGAGACGGATGATCTAAAAGTGCCTTTACGATATCGCAAAGACACTGAAACGACATGGACATAGGATGTCATAAAGATGTCGTATCGATGTCTTAACGATGTCGTAAAGAAGTCGCCAAATTTTGTGCCCACTGGGTCAATTGTCACGATAATGTATTAATACAAATTAGGATACCTTTTCACGGAGGCCTGTTTTTAAGTATACCTTGAACTTATTTGACACATCGAATTCGTATCAAGGTTATCAATCAATCAAATTTGCTATAAACCAACAAATTAACTAGAAATGAATCCTATAAAAAATATTAATTCCACGCTTATTTCAAAACAGGCCTGCGTGAACAGGTGCCCTAAGCGTAGATCTATACGATGCTCTTCAATATTTTCCACGTGTTTACACATTATACATACAAAACTGGTTAGTTACTGTTACCATCAAAGTAGTTGTCGTAGCTTATACCAACTCTACTAATAAGGAGCTTCTTGTCGCAACTAACCATTTTTTTCAGTGCTGAAGTCGCTCTGGCGATTGAAGGAAATTATAATTTGAAAAAATCTCAAATTTTAATATTTTGCCATAATAATTGTTTAAAACAATGGTTATTATAATCTTTTAAATTATTTTTGTAGTTTAACGTCATTTCTACATTAATCTGAAGCACTCTTAACAGAAAAAAAGGAAATTTTACCGATAATAAGACTATTTGTGAATTTTTTCATAAAATTTGTTTATAAAAATGAATGGTATAATAGACAAATTATTTGTATTCTGCGAGTCCCTAAACATTCATTTAAGACAATATAAAGTTTTCTTGATTAGTTTTGAAAGCGTAAAAAATTCCAGTTTTTCCATACTTTAAGCAGAAAAATTATTAATAAACAAATAGAGGAGACAAAAGTTCGGAGCGACAATCTTTTTAGAATTTCATGAACTTTAATTTAAATAAAATTATTTTATCATCGGGCCAAAATTTAAGGCTGTACATTTTTGAACGATAATAGTGCATTTCCTCCCACTGTGCGCTATACAGTGGGGCAAAAACAATGTCCGTAGCCAAATTGATTGACAGAAAATAATTATTATCCGATTTTAACTTCTTTTTTTGAAATGTTATGGCTCATTTGCCAATTTTTGTTTAATTTTTTTGTTTATTTAATAACAAAAATGAAAAAATGGGAGTTTCGAAGTGTACCAGTATAAAAAAAATGCTTACATTCCATCAAAATTACACAGAAAACTGAAAGCAACTATCCAATAGCAATGAAAATGTTAACAAAGTCATTGAGTTTCGTGGGGATTGGCGGCGACTTTACAATTGATTTGCACTAAATTGGAACGATTTATGGACAAAACGATTTTTTTTTAGTTGAATTAATAAAGTCTTATAATTAGTTTGTTATCTTAAAATCAATTGTACTAAACAAATATACATATCAGGTTTTGTTGATTGATTAATAATTTTTTTTCTATGGAATAAATCATATAATACTTAGAATATCATATTTGGTGACCAAAGAAAAGTTAATACTTGTTTGAACTACCTTAATTAACTAATGAACTATTTGGCTGATTTTGGACGTGCAGACTTGATTTTTTAGATGCAATTAACTGTAAATAATTATCTTTTGAATTTTTAAGAATATTTTGATGACAGTAAACAATTTATTATTGTAAACAATAATTGTGTAGACCATTTTTTATCATTTTATGTATTTATAAATAAACTACCGCTTTTTCACAGAATAAGCAGCCAGTTATTTTGCAACGATTTTTTGCTGTAAATATATAACATTTTATAATTGTTTAAACAAACTTAATGAAAAAATGCTTCACTTGGCTATTTTTTAGCATTTAAACTTTTTTTTGTGTAATCAACTGTAAGTAACAAATTTTTTCAACTTTTTTTGTAGTTGGATAACGATCCACTATTTTTATTTTTATTAACAATTTAATTAACGTAACAATACATGGTATACAATATAAGATTTTTTACAAGTATTTCCCAGGTTGTGATATTATTATAAAATCAAACTATTTCTAAGAAAAACACTTTCTATTTTACTGATATCGTCAAAATTGCATGTGATACACTTACATCCCGAAAAAAATAAATATCGGTGCTAGAGGCACTTGTGAAATACTTATAAAATCTGATACCATATACCGTGTATGGCTACGTTAATGAAATTTTGAATAAAAATAGAAATAGTGAATTTTTATCGAACTATAAAAAAAAAAGTTAAAAAATTTTCTTAAAATGTTGATTACACAAAAAGAACCAAGTTTAAATGCTGAAAAATGGCCAAATAATCCATTTATTAAATAAGATTAGTTAAACAATTATCTAATGTTATCGATTCATAGCATACTGATGGTGTTCGAAGGAAAGTGGGAGAAAACAATATTCGCAACCTTGTGTCAAGAGCATTGTTTCTCTCTCGACAATTTTAATTTTATTTTTATTAGAAATATTAATATTCTTAATTTTGACCAATTAGAAGAGAAAATAATATTCATCAATCATATTTTTCATACGTTGTATTACTTACGTCACACTTATCATATCTGACACTTATTTTATCTGAACACAAAATAAGCCAAAGAGACTTCTCGGAAGACTTGTAGATGGGTAAACCGTCTATGTTAAAAATTAACCGTAATTCTCGATCAAGAATTCCACGTTTTCGGTAGTGACGTGCTATCTCCTCTATTGCACGCTTAGCCCTTTTCGATCTATGAGAACGCTCATCTTCCTCTGTGGGAACGTCGTCCAGAAAGGCGTCATTGTTGGATTGTGCTTCAACAGGTACTTGCTGCAATTCATCTTCTGAACAGTCGAACCAGTCACAGTCGTTATCATCTTCGTTCCCATCATCTTCACTAGAATCGCTCCTAGTGCTAGTTTCCTCATGGTAAGGAAAAGAATCATCATTTTTTAAACGTTCATTCTCAAAGATAAACGTGAGGCCATCATCATCTTGTTGCGGCATGTGCATGGCAGCGTCCAACTCAGAATCGAGATCCATTGATTCATCTAAAGAATTTAGCTTCCTGGAATCCTGAGTGTCATTGGGAATGTGTGTTCCGTACATGATTTTATTCATATCAGCAGACACTCTGGCCGCTTTAATCCTCCTGCAATGTCGGGAACTGAATTCGACTCCAAGATCAGGCATCTGCATCGTCGTGGATTATTTTAGTGGAATCTGCAAAAAGATCATTCTTGTAACGCACGCATAAAATGTTTGATTCTCAGGGCATTAATCTTTCCTTTACTTTTTTTTTAAAAATCCATTTTCTTGTGGAGTTGCCAGCTTACATTAACTCACTACCCCCACTTCTTGAAATCACTAAATAATAACAATTTAATTCCATCGGAATTTTGGGCTTTTTTGGGCTCTTAAAATCCGCAAAAATTTTGTAGGGGTGAATTATAAAACCAATTGTATTCTGATCATAAGACTTTATATGGGTCTTATTACTGACTTATTTATTACTTATTACCTATTGTACATTAAAATTTCACGAATTTTTGAAAAGTATGTAGTAGTCAAAGTAATTTAAGTAGGTATGCGCTATCGATGTTTTACAGGTCCCGACAAATATTTTTTATTTACCATCCGCAGAAATTAGTCGCCACAAATTTTGGAATTCTATTTTGAAAAATAAAAAAATTTAATTAGTGTTCAATTCTTTAAACTCCACATGACTTGAAAATATACCCATCTTTTCACTTTTTTTCATATATTCTACTGTTATAATTGGCAAATTAATATTTCATTTGAAAAAAGACATATTAACAGAATGAAGTAAAATCTTTAAAAAAATCGATACATAGTCTTCTTTGATATCAAATTTATCAGCAATGGACAGAGAAGTATTATATGAAATCATATTCTGACTTAAAGTATTCATTAAAGAACGCTTCTTAGCATTAGCGCGTCCGAGTGGCAGAAGAGGGCTAAGGACACCCGTGGGAATTCTGAGTTGAGTGTGCAAGAGAGATAGAAATATGATAAGCACGCCCCAAAGGGTGGAGCTTCTGAGTGAAAAAAAAATTCGACAGCCAATCACAGTTGGAATATTTTCAGAAAAAAGGGTGCATAGTAAAAAAAAAGTGTGAAAAAAATTTCCTGCGAGAAAGGAATAATCAGGGGACCTTCAGCCAGGTTCAGACATTGCCTGGAAAACGGTACCCTTGCAGCGGGTGGTAGTTTGTCGAGCGGACAGTTTTTGGCCTCGCGAGATACTCCCATTGTTTGAGATTAGATACAGCGGATAAAAATGAAAATCTTTTACAATATTCATTAATCAAATTTTAATGTACTGTATTAGCCTCGTTATATTATTATGAGTAAATCAAAAAAAGATTGAAAAAATCTGTCAATATTTTCAATATTAGTTGATCGTTAAAGTTTTATTTTCCTAACTCGTTTACCAATCCAGGCATTCCACATAAGTTATAATTATTGTCAATGGTTTTACATACCTATTGTTGCATGCCTATTGTTTTGTAAATTTGTGAAATAGTCATTAGTTTTGTTGTTGTTACTACTAGGCAGTCTGTTAAGTACCTGAAAATTCTAAGAGATGGCATTAGTATTCACTAATGTGAACCATTTTCGTCGAGCTTGATCCTTCAAATGACGCCTGTCAGAACTTCAGCCATTTATGTTTACGCATTTACAAGTTACAGCACTGAGAAGCGACTAACCTCCGAGTTTTTTTAATATGGAAAAATCTGAGTTTCGAGTTTTGATCAAACACTACTATCTTCGCAAGAAAACGATATCCGAGACCAAGGCCAAGCTGGATAAGTATTACCCGGACTCTGCACCGTCGATTGGAACGATTCATAAGCGGATTACCGAGTTTCGTTGTGGCCGTACGAGCACAGTTGATGCTGAACGATCTGGGCGTCCCAAAGAGTTGAATGATCCCAACGTGAAATTGAGAGAGGTAGCTAATGCTGTAGGCATATCATTGGAACGTGTGGGCAGTATCGTGCATTCAGTTTTGGGCATGCAGAAGCTCTGCGCGCGATGGGTGCCGCGTTTGCTCACAGTGGACCAAAAACGAATTCGCGTGACAACTTCTCAGCAGAATTTTGCATTATTTTCGCGTAAGCCGACCGAGTTTTTGCGCCGATTCATAACCATGGATGAAACCTGGATCCACTACTACACTCCTGAGTCAACGCAACAGGCAAAATAGTGGGTTCCACCGGGTCAAAGTGCTCCGAAGCGTCCAAAAACGCAACAATGGGTCGGAAAGGTTATGGCCTCCGTATTTTGGGATGCACATGGCATAATAATAGTAGACTATCTTGAAAAAGATAAAACCATAACCGGAGCATACTATTCATCATTATTGGACCGATTGAAAATCAAATCGGCTTCGAATTGGTTCCTCAACCACCGTATTCACCAGACCTGGCCCCAGCGACTATTACTTGTTCCCTTACCTGAAGAGATGGCTCACCGGTAAGCGTTTTTACTCAAATGAGGAGCTCATAGCTGAAACTGAGGCATATTTTGGAGACCTTCCGATCGAGTACTTTTCGGACGGTATCAAAAAGTTAGAAAATCGTTGGACTCGCTGTATCGACCTAAAAGGAGAGTATGTTGAAAAATAAAACCGACTTTGGCCAAAAAAAAACGTCTCCGTGTTTCATTTTTCAGGAACTTATCAGACTGCCTAGTATAATACCGTTTTCTATAAAAAAAAGTGACTTCTAAATGTATATATTATTCGATTCAGAATTTCAAGAAACGTGCAAATTCGTTGAACGGCAGAGTTTGAAATTTTGAAAATGCTCCATTTGAATTTTCATCTAATCGAAACATTTCATTGGAATAATTTAGAAATATACTTGACATCCAATGAAAATTTAGACTGAAACTTCTCAATATACTAGAAAAAAATATTTTCTATTGAAATCTTACTCTCTAATTGTGAAGTAATAATGACAGGGCTAAGATATTCGTCCTATAAAAGGCAGGATTACTTAGATCAAGTTTTTTTTTAATATTGTAAATTATCATTGCAATTTTACACATATCACTTCTATCTTATTTTTTACGAATCCAGACATACAACACAATTTATAATTATTTACAATGCTTTTACCAAAAAAGGACGCAATAAGTCGAAATAAAGTTTGAAATGTTGAAAAAGCTCTGTTTGAATTTTCATCTAATCGGAACATTTCATTGGGATAATTTCGAAATACTCTGCTTTTTATAAAACTAATTTCCAAGCCTGTCATTATTATCTCACAATTAGAGACTAAGATTGCAATAGAAAACACTTTTTTGTAAAATTTTGAGAAATTTGAGGAGTTATTTCTTGGCTCGTAATGATAAACAACTTTTCTTCAATAAATATGAAAAAACAGAGGTCAACGAAGTATGTGCACGGAGTAAATTAAAGGCAATTAACTACCAATCTTGACGAAAGTTGCAAAAATTTGTTAAAATTACTTCCCTGACGTTCAACGGATTTGCACGTTCCGTGAAATTCTGAATTGATTATTATGTACTTTTAGAAGTCACCTTTTTCTTAAAAAAATGGTATCATATTAACAATACCCTTAGGCAAAGTTACCCTACGTTTGAAGAATTATTTCTCGGCTCGCAATGATTATTTCATAAATTTACAACATTAATAACATCTATTGACTTTTTATCTACAAGTATATGTACCTATCTAAACAAATTTTCTTCAGTAAATATGAAAAAACTGAGGTCAAGGAAGTATCTGCACGGAGTAAATTGAAGGCAAGTAACTACCAATCTTGACGGAGGTTGCAAAAATTTGCTAAAAATACTTCTCTGACGTTCAAGGGATTTGCACGTTTCGTGAAATTCTGAATCGATTCATATATACTTTTAGGATTCATTTTTTTCATAAAAAAATGGTATTATACAAACAATAACCTGTCAGTTACCCTACTTTTGAAGAATTTTTGTATTTCATGTTTATGAAAAAAGTGATTCCTAAAAGTATATATCATTCGACTCAGAATTTTAAGAAACGTGCAAATCCGTTGAACGTCAGAGAAGTATTTTTAGCCATTTTTTTCGAACTTAAAATTTCGTTCATTTCATTAGAGAATCAAGAGAAAATTCAGAAATGAACCTAAGAAGGTTTTCTTGAGATTGGTGCCAGATGTGAAACACAGCGTAGGCATTGTGACCTTCGGGGCTTAGGACCCTGCTCCTGTCCGGGGTGAGGTAAGGGGCATGCAGTGCAGTGAGTACAACAGCGTGGGCGTGCCTAAAGATCTCCGTAATATTTGACCGCTAGGATCGGTAGTTACTGGCCACGGTGAGCTGGAAGCCACTTTTAGCTGGTCGGCCAAGCCGAAAAAAAAGGACTGGGTAGATTTGTTTGGAAGGCTTTCAAGAATCGAAAAAACCTTGCCTCAAAATCCTAGCTGATCGGTTTTACAAATTTTAAGGAAAAACTATAAATTTTAACC
>NC_046659.1:44649246-44655876 GCF_010883055.1 Belonocnema kinseyi | reverse complement strand
TAGTTTTCCCTTAAAATTTGTAAAAAACGATCAGCTAGGATTTTGATTCCAGGTTTTTTCAATTCTTGAAAGCCTTCCAAACAAATCTACCTAGTCCGTTTTCGGCATGGCCGACCAGCTAAAAGTGTCTTTCAGCTCACCGTGTGGCCTTAAATTTACTCCATGCAGACACTTCGCTAGACTCTGTTTTTTCATATTGATTTTAGAAAAATTGTTTATATAGGTACATACACTTGTAGATGAAAAGTCAGTAGATGTTATTAATGTTGTAAATTTGTGAAATAATCATTACGAGCCGAGAAATTAGTTTTCAAAAGTAGGGTAACTTTGACTAAGCTTATTGTTAATTGAAGAAATGTTTATTGCAATTTCAAAACACTATAGACATAGAGCATTCTTTTCTGAATGCAGAAATACCATATAAGTCATATCTTTCATTGTACTTTCGAAGAAAATAGGGTGCAACGATGACCTTACAAAAGCTCATTACCCCAGCCCTCAGTAGAACGCTCGCGCAAGCTCTCCTCTCTGCCAGCGCACATCTGTCACATTTCTCGGAATAACCGTGGCGAGAAACGAGGAAGGACGCCACGAGACAAGGAACAATGAGAAAATGACGAGACAACGGGTATGTCTCGTCCCGTGTTGTCTCGTTCCTCGGGATTTCTTGCTCGGCGGCGACATCCTCCCCACCACCTTTTATGTGATTTTTTGAGCGAGTCATTCAATGATTTGTAGAGGAGCCATAGGATTTTTGAAACAGGTAAGAGGTAATCCTCTCTCCATTCTGCGGGAAAAGTGCATGAACCTCGTATACATACACACGCTCACTTGTCGAAGAATAATTCTTACCCGAAAGTAGATAAAAACGCTTTCAACAATTCGAAACTATAAACATATTCACAACTTACACGTAGTTTTCAACTGTTTTGCAGCGTTTTTATATGATCTTGGCTAAATTTTATTTTTCAGATTTACTGTACATGCACTTCAATGTTAACATTCTCTATTTAATAGAATAAAAAATATATGTAAGATAGGTACTCTCTAAATACGAATCAGTGAGAAACTTAATGATTGAATTAGTAGTTAGACATTTCACTGATAAATCAGTGATTTCGGACTTATTCACTAATCAGTTCAGTAACACCAGAGTAAATCATGTGAAGCATAACCTCTAAATTTTTAAGTTGAGCTTTCTTGTTACTCTTTTACTCAAGTAGCAAGAAGAATTTCTTAATGGAATACATTTTTTAATTTTCGGGCTGTAAGTCTGTTGAATTATCTGCTTATGGGTTTTAAGTTTTTACTATGATTCTTTGACTGAATTTACTAAAATATTATTTCATTATGATTGATAATATGACATGGTGCTGTGCTGCCAACACTCAAAAGTGGTTATTTCACTGAATCAATTAGTAACCTTTCGCTGATTGTCAGTAACCCATTTCTAGCTATTTGAAGCAATGAAATTTCACTGATTCAGATTTAGAGAGTGAGAATTAAATATTTATTTAATCGTTCGTGTCATTTTCAACAAATTTCAAACCACAACATATTGGCTGAACAACTTTTGTATATTACTGTTTTTTCATAGCTTGCATCATTTGTCCAAAATAATTTTTTAATTTTATTTTGCACAATTAAAACCAAAACCATGATTTTTATATCCAGAAATCATTAATAACCAATTTGTGGCTATTTTAGGGTAAAAGAATTTTGTCTTTTTTTTTGTAGGTTGTGTCCTTTGTCCAAAAATTAAATTTCTTCATTTTAATAAATTATGTTTTTCTTTTTAAATAAAATTATTCATCATTTTGTTGTGAGATCAAAATTAGAATTTTAGAGTTTTCACGAAAAATCAAAAAGTTGTTATGATAATCTTGCAGGCCTTTCAAAAAGCAATGTTTTTGTTCCCTCTACTCTCTAATGAGTTACTAATTTACTGATTAGTTCAGTAAGACCAGAGTACATCATGCGAGACATAACCTATAAGTTTTCAAGTTAGACGTTGTTGTTACTATTTTCTGTAAGTACCAGAAATAAATACACTGTATAACTGGTATAAAAAGTACTTTATTAACGGGTTTATACTTTAAAGTCCAATTTTGAAAGTAACGTAATATGTAAGATTATTTGTCATTTAAAAGCACCGAAACTTTGCAGCTTTTTAATATTCGATTTAAATATTAATATCTAAAATATTATTTGATTATGATTGCTAAATTGCCATGATACAGTGCTTCCAACTCTCAAAAGTGTACTCTTGTGTTAATGAACTGATTAGTAAATAAGTCCTAAATCACTATGATTAATCAGTGAATTCTCGAACTAGTATTCCTATCAGTGAATTGCTCACTGATTCATATTTAGAGAGTAAAAAAGTCACAAACTACGGATACGAGAAAAATTTATCCGATATTGATATATTGTCATAAATAATCTGCGAATCTTCGAGAAAGAATTGACGAACTCATTTAGAAATTGAAAACGGTTTATCACAGTCTTTACGTTAATAATCACAAGATTTCACGTTCGATTGGGTTTAAGATCAATTTATGTTTGCAATGACTTGATTTACTTAATTTTTGTTACAAAAGAAATTCATTTATTCAAAAACGTTGACAACAATAACCGGAACTGGATTGCAAGAATCAGATGTTCGCCATGCGGCTATTCAGTGTTTCAGAAACGTTTCGTTTCACGACCACGAGGTTTGAAGTTTTCCAGATTCTGTTTCGACGTAAGCGGCATAAGGGCGTTGGAATTAAAACCCAACCTCAAAACTGGATTTTCTCATTGTACTCCATAAATACTAGAATTAAATCTTTTCTAGATAATCAAGGCTTAGTCCTCTTTTCAATTAAATCTTTATTCGGAGTAGAACACTGGCTAATTCCAACAGTTTTTGTATAAGGTGTTTTTTTTTATTCTAACCCCAGAATTTAAAAAAAAAGTCTGACATAAAAGCTATTGAAAGTAACCAATTTTTCACTCCGAATAAAAATTTGATTGAATGCAGGAATAGGCCCTAATGATTTAGAAAATATGTAATTCTAATATTTATTGAGTAAAATGAGAATTCAGTTTTTAAGTTTGCTCCTGGTTCCACAAAATTTACAATTAACATTTTCTTTTTTATCAATAATATTTGGAAACATTCTGCCAAAAAAGTACATACGAGCTATATTCCATTTTTCTTACCGAAAACTAGAATTTGTTAATATTCTCAATGTAGCTCATAGTGCTATAATGTCAGGAATGATTTTATTATAAAAATAAGTATTAAATTTGCAATCTAGGTCGCATCTAGATCTACTAGATTTTACTAGATTCATTAGAACGCGCCAGTACCGCTGCTATAGATAGCAGCTAGTCGATTGGAGCGTTACATTTGCGCCCCGCCCCAGATTAGTTTCTCGCGATAGCGCCAGTATAGACTCGCGGCGGTCTAGGCTAGAACAGTATAGCGCCATGAATTATTTCCACACGGGATACTAAAAAGCTAAATATCTTAAAAGAAAGTACTTCGACCTTTCGTTGATTGTATTATCAATTGCAGTAAATAATATTTTTTTACCATTTACGGGAAAAAATTGTGTAAACAAATGATTTGTTTTGAAGTACTGATATACTGAATAAAATAATCTTTCCGAATTCCTACGACTTACAGGGACAAACAGTTATGAAAATAAATAATAATTGTGGAAATAAATAATGATTGTTTAAACAAGTCACACTAAATTACCTAAAGACGTTCATTATTCCTGCATTGGTCTAATAAATTAACTGTTAGCGGAAATATAAACGTAAATCAATTTACATTTTTTGGGTTTCGTAGCATAAGCGCCAACATTTTGTTACAAAACATTTTTTTATATATTTTTTGCTAACAAATTTTTCAAACCATTTTTTCTAAGCAATTTTTATTTCAAATTTTTTAAAATAATTTTTCGCAGACATTTTTCTCAAAAATTTGTTTAAAATATTTTTTTAAATCTTGTTAAACAATTTTTTCTCTCGCCTATTTCCACTGCACCAGTCTCAGATCTGGGCCAGTCTAGACTACCAAGAAAATAAGAGAAAAAAACTGATTTTGAAAAGTGTTAATTTCATATTTTTTTATACTTTTTAACATCCTGGCAATTTTTTCTAAATGTTTAAAAAAACACTTTGGCTAATTAACAATTAGAAATGAGTAGGTTAAGGATTGTTGACCCGGCACAGATCTGAACCAGACCAGACTCTCAGGTCAATAAGAAAAAAAAATTATTTTTAAATGTTTTAATTTCTTATTTTGCATGATTTTGGACACCCTGGCAGTTTTTCAAAAATGTAAAAAAAAAACTTTGGCTGATTGATACTTAAATTTTTATGTTATGGATTTCTGACTCGTCCCAGATCTGGGCCAGACTAGAGTGTCATGACTAGGCGGTCTAGACATCGTCAGATCTGGACCAGATCTGTCATCAGACAGTCAGAACATTTTTCCAATAAGGTTACAACAACATATTAAAAAATTTTTTCTATATTTTCAATTAACTGCAAAATCAATAAATCAGACTTTTATTTAATAAACCAGCTGTGAATTCGATTTCGAGTCTTTCTGTCTTATTTGTATTTATAATTACAAGGTTTTCCTTTTCATTTTCAAATAATAAACAAACTAAAGTTTCCATTCTGATCAATTTCGAAATGGAAATTTACAAAAAATACAAAATTATCGAATAATACCAAATTGTTTTAACATACAAGGACAAATCAAATTTTGGATTTGAAATAGTAATTTTTCGAGCAGGAAAAGGGGAAGTTCCGTAGCACCCTATTTGTTTCCCAGCTTGATGATTTTTTAATTAAAATTATCAGAATTATTTTATTTACAAGTTTTAGATCAAATATTCTTTTCTATACGTGCATCAAATTAGAATTATGTCTATGGAAAAATGATTGATGTGTTAAAGAGATTGGTTCAATATTACAAGTGAGCGTAAGTTCCTCCCTTTGCAATAAAGTATATTCATATTATCGGTAGTCGACGTGCCACAAATCAAGGAATCTTCTCATTCTTGCATCAATGTTAAATTATGTTAATGAAAAATTTATAGCTATAAAAAACCGTTTTGTCAAATAAAATGCATTACCATAGTTTCCTTATTCTTCGATGAAGTGTATTAATATTATAAGTGAATCGATATGTCTCGAATAAACAAATCTTTTCTATTCCCTCACAGCATGAGATATCGGCGGGATATCCCATTTATCTCCCAGTATATCGTGGTATATATTACTGGAAATTCAGATGTATCTACTACCAATTATATTTAATCGTATCAATAAAATAAGAAATAATTTAACAATATTAGGTATTTTTCCGGAGATCTTATACAAAGTGAAAGATTATAAAATACAATAATGGTATAGTCCCCCCTAAAGTCACTTTCGGGTAAATTCCATCATCACTGTCAGGGTGCGAAAATTATCACGCAGTAATAAGTGAGACTTTAACAAAAGTCAACAATTTCTCGAATATTCGTGCCGGATTGTAATCTATTCTCATTTATAATACACAACCCAACGCGGTACCTATTAGTTTGATTGCTTTTTATCATAAAAATTGATTTTGCGGTTGAAAAGTGCGATCTCTAAACTGCGCAATTTAGAGGTAACAGAAATAACAGCAATCTTTAGAATGTTTAGAATGTGACTTTTTATTGTAATAATAATAATTATACATATACATATAATAATAATTTTACCGAAATACCCTAGTAGAAATTGGTCTAGATCTTCCTTAACACTTAAAAGGAACTCGTAGGGCTAAAAGGTGGAAAAACTAGTCTGGAAAACCTAGGTAGTGCCTACTTACAACCTAACGAAAATTCCCTAAACAGATTTGAATAAGGAAATCCTCGACTAGAAATCAGTAAAATTTCCTCATTCAATACGAGATTGGTTTTTCCTTGCCAGTACCTGAATACAAGCTAACTACGATTTACTAACCAGTTTTAACTCGGAAGACCCCTAACTGATTTCTGATAGATTTTCCTCGCTTGGGACGAGCGCGTTTTTTCCTTTCAAGGGTTTCGCAAGGAAAAGCGAGGGAAAAAATGTTATTGTGGCGTTGTGATATCAGCTGATTGATGCAGATATAGTGGTAATTGCTCCTGCTTTTTCATCAGCATAGCATTTCATTTGGTTACGGTATGGACCGGAAAAGGAAATTAACAAGAAATCGAGTGCGAAATTTCCGCAAAAGAAATAAATTATTAAATAAGTTATTTCTAGTTAAGTAGAAAAAATGATACATTATAATACTTCTAACCTATAAAATAGAAGAAAATGTATTTCATACATAGATTTGCACATGATTAAATATATTTGTTTGTATTATATACTAAAAATTGAATAAAAATAAATAAATTGAAAAATCTTTAATTAAGAAATAATAATTAATAGCAGGCAATTGATGAATGATAATTTATTAAATCATGATCAAACTAATGATTAAGTGCAAATACATGTAAAGAAAACACAACTCAAACGAAAATCCTTTAACAATGTACAAAGAATATGATTTTAATTGTTTATTTATTAATTGAAGTTAAAAAATGAAAATGTTTTCGAAAATCG
>NC_046659.1:44646317-44649146 GCF_010883055.1 Belonocnema kinseyi | reverse complement strand
TATCTGAAATTGAACCTTCATTAAATGATGCCAACGATGTTGAAAATGAAGATCTTGATAATAATAATCAAAATTCATACGAAGAATCCGAAAACTTTGATGCATTTTCTCATGAAAATGAAGAGGATGGTGAATATTACAGCGCAGATGAAGGTGATTTTGAAGATTCCTTTGAAAGTGACGAAGCTGTACAAAACGAAACGGTCTGCGATCGTCTGCAAAAATGGGCTATGGATAGTCGAATTAGTCATTTTCATCTCGATTCGTTGTTATCTATTTTGAGAGAAGAAATTTTGCCTGATTTACCAAAATCTTCAAAAACTTTTTTAAAAACAGCGACCGTTTCATACAAAGTTCAGGCAGTTGATGATGGAGAATTTGCTTATTTTGGGATTCAACAGGGTCTAAATTCATGCGTGAATGCTTCCTTACATGATGACTATATCGCTTTACAATTTCACGTCGATGGAATGCCAATATATAAGTCGAGCACAAAAGAATTCTGGGTAATTTGTTGTAAAGTGTTTCACGATTATGATATTTATCATCCATTTATTGGTGCTATTTTCGCAGGAAAAAAAAGCCTTCAAATGGAGAAATATATCTTTCACAATTAGTCGATTAGCTCAATAGTTTCGAGAATGGAATCGAAATCAGCAATAAATTTTTTCAGATTAAAATTCACAGTTTTATATGTGATTCTCCAGCACGAGCTTTTGTAAAAGACATTAAGTATCCCGGTGGATATGCTACTTGCGAACGATGTACAGTTTATGGGTCTCGTCATCATGGAACTTGCATTTATACAGACCGACACTGTACACGTAGAACAGATGAATCTTTCAGAAAACAAGAAGATGATGATCATCATACTGGCCAAAGTCCTTTATTACGTATACGGCTTCCTTTAAATCTAGTGACCAGTTTTGTGCTAGATTTTATGCACATATGTCTTGGAATAATGAAAAAATTGTTAATTTCGTGGACGAAAGATTTGAAGTACAAAATGAGTAAGGCCCAAAAAACTGTTCTGTCAGAAAGATTAGAGAATTTTTCTCGTCAAATCCCCATAGAATTTCAACGTAAACCTAGATCAGTTAATGAAGTTTCTCTCTGGAAGGCTACTGAATTTCGGTTTTTTCTCCTCTACTGTAGACCTATTTTTTTAAAAGACATTCTAAGTAGACAGCAATATCATCATTTCTTGTTACGGCATGCGTCTTTTAGGATATTATGCGACAGAAAAATAGCATTATCGAAAAACTCACAAGCGGAAAACTACTTGTTGAAATTCTTTCGCATGTCTTCATTAGTATACGGTGAGGGATTTTATGTACTAAATGTCCATAATATGATACATATTTCTGAAGACGTGAGAAATATGGGTTGTCATTTAAGCAGAATCACAACATTCCCTTTTGAAAATGCCATTGGAATGATCAAAACACTTTTGCGGTCGGGAAACAAACCTCTTGCTCAAGTTTGCCGTCGCATTCATGAAAAAAATCAGATCACGTTCCGAAAACCTGCACAGTTGCCAAAAGAAACAATTATTCTGCGACAAAAATATATAGAAGAAGAGAAAAAGTTCGAAATTTCAAAACTCAAATTAAAAAATTTTGTCTTGACGACTTCTTATCCAGATAATCAACTCTTGTTAAGTGATAATAGTCTGATCAGTATCGAAAGCATTTTTATTGCAGCACGAAATCCTGAAACTATCAGAATTACTGGAAGAAGATTAAAGACGAAACAATCCCTTTATGTCTATCCGTTTTCTTCACATTATATAAATATATGGGAATTGATTTCGCAAAACACAGGGGAAATCGTCTCTCTCTTGCTTAGTGATATAAGTCAAAAATTGGTGACTTTAAGCACAGTCAAAAATAACACTCGCCAATTCTTTTCTATGCCATTGTTACATTGATATTTGAAGTTTTCAAGCTTTCGACATCTCATCTGAAGACTGCGAAAAAGTATATACTACGAATAATTTTTTACAAAATTATGAGACCATTTCTCGGGTAAGAAACACAGATAAATACAATCAAGTCTGCAATGCAAGTACAAATTTGTGAAAGACCTAAAATTTTTTGCAAAGCATTTTAAAAAATGGTATTATTTTTAAATATTATTATTGAAATGGTCAATTAATGGATTTCATGATATTACTTAATCAGTCTTTCTCACTGTATTCATAAAAAACAAATTTGAATTCAAATGCATGTGCCGCGCTGACTCCTCATTGGTTAGTAAAGAAAGAGGACTCTGGCGGACTTCCAGCAACGATTGGGAATCCCACAAAAACAAAGAAACGTCTCGGAGTATCTAAATGAAAGTTCGTACGCGTTGTCAGCTTTGTCTATAGATTTTACAGTTTATGTGTGAAAAGAAATTCGGAATGTCTTTCAGCAAATATAAAGGTATGTAAATTGGATCAGTTTGGTTAAATTCTGTAAGAATAATTGAAATAGTGATGTCTTCCATTTGATAACCTTTTCTCTGTTGAAATTCGTGTGAGCACCTTCCATTCTGAGGAATGAAAATAGCTGCTGATTCAATAAAAAAAGTTTCCATCAATGAATGTGTCGGAATGGAATATTAATTTTCAAATTGTTTACTAAGATGCCATCTGGGAATGTAATTAAACAGTATAGTGTAACATAACCTCAAATTTCGTTTTCATCTCTAGAATATACATACGTCATTGGTGATTTTCCGGAAGAAATGAGTGATTCCGGGAAGAAAGTGATCGAGGTTGTCCCAATCAAGTGGGTTACAATGAATCAGGACAATGACAAAGAGTGCACGACTTTTTACCCTCCT
>NC_046659.1:44636417-44646217 GCF_010883055.1 Belonocnema kinseyi | reverse complement strand
GTTTTCGCCTTGTATGATAATTAGGAAAATGATAAGATTCATGCAAAAAGTAATTACTACACTTTCAAATTGCTTATTCTATTCCAGAAACATACAAAGATGTGAAACATAAACTGCAACGGCTTCTCACGAATGAACGCACAGTTTTCTCAGCCGGGAGTGAATTAGATTCAGATGCTAAATGTGAGACTGCCGTGAAGCTTATCAAAGAAATAACAAAACATGATTTCTACGAAAATTTGGCTGATTTTGAAGATTCAAGTGCCCCATCGCCACAAGTCGAGTCGACTTTTGATGAAGGTATGAAACTCAATTTTTCAAATTTCAATAATGTAAATTTTAATTAAAATAATAATAAAATGTTCTCTAACAAATTAGAAGAAGATACAGACGAGGAGGTGTTCAAGGGACCACCAGTCAAGAAATTCAAGAGATTTGTATCAAAACAAGGTAATTGCATATTCTATTCGAATCGCAAATTGTAAAATATACATAAAGAAATTCATATTTGAAATGTTTTCCTCAGTTCCACGAAAATCAAAACCACCACAGGTTTTGCAACCACTTGATCCCGCTGGATTTTCCGCTTCAAAAAATAAAAAAAAGAAGGAGGACTTTAATGAATCTGAAACGTTCACATTTCGGCCGTCACTCCATTCCACAGAATCTTCGGGATTCAAAAACATTCAGGAACAAAAAGACCCTGAAAAACAACATTCTTCGAACAAATCATCGTCGTCTCGTGAGGGTCAGAAAAAGATATATGGTAACGATCGCATTGAAGTTATTAAGTCATTACGAAAATAAAGAATGTGAATAAATAATAAATTTACAGGGAACAACTTTCTGGAAAATCTCATAACGAAAACTGTGAACAGAGTACAAAATTCAAATAGCTCTCCTATTTCCAACGAAGGTAATGTAAATTTCTACGAAATTTCGCATGAGCAGACAATTGTTCCTTTTTTTTTGTAGAATTGATAAGCATCGTTTTACGAGCCATGAATTCCATGTTCCAGTATCACTTTTCCGAAATCAAATCAGAAATGACTGAAGTGAACGAAAATGTGGGAAAACTGCAGTTTACTCAGGATGTACCACAGAATTCGGTATTGAATGCAGAGATGTTCGAGAAAAAATACAAAGTTGCCTTGCCACTTAAAAAGATTGAAGATTTCAACGTCTTTTGCGAAGAACTTCTAACCAAGGATGAATTCGTCAAGGATTTCGTAAGCGCGAGATACGAAAATTTCTAAAATTACTCTGTCAAGATATAAAAGAATGAATCAAAATTATATTTTAGAAAAAATATCAATGTATCTGTCTCGCTAGCTATCAGCTTTCGTTGATATTAATTTATGCAAAATTCGAGTTGAAATACTTCACTTGTAATTTCAATCGACGAAAATAAGAGAATTTCTTTTATATTCGAAGTTCATTTTTATTATTATTATACCATTAAGCCAAGTCCCTTTCGGGGTAAGCGTAACTCGTTTGTTTATCAACAAAACAAATGCATTTTCGAATAATCTGAATTATTTTTTGTTTCAATTTATAAATATAAAAAATATTCAATAATCTTTATTTATTCAAATTCAATTAAAGTTATTTTTCGAAGTTACAATTTCTCAAAAGTGAATTCAAAAGTCATCATTATTTGAAATATATTGAAGCTTTTGTCTAGAAAAAAATTGAATCGTAAATTAAAATAAAAAATTTTAATCGGTTTTTTATATGTTTGAGTATTTTTGCAGCCTGAAATTTTGTTTCTTTTAAATTGACTTCCAAATGGCTTACTATTTGTAACATTTATAATTCATTTATTAATTATAGGATGCTGTGTTGAAATCTATGTATAATAAGGGGATGTCGCTAACGAAAAACATCACAGTCATTCTTAAAGGGTTTCTTCAACGAAAACTTGCACTGCTGTTTACAGCAGTTAAGAAAAGTGATAAGAAAGATTTCGTTTTCAAGGAGACAGTAATGTCTAATTGCATTAAGAGTAAGATATTTCAACACGATTAAATTTTCGGAAATGAATGAATTTTTACTGAGCATTATTAATTCTTGCAGATTTTTTGACTATGCGCAAAAATGAAACGGGTGAAACACTGTTCTCCAAAGACTT
Source organism: Belonocnema kinseyi (assembly GCF_010883055.1). Lineage (NCBI taxonomy): Eukaryota > Metazoa > Arthropoda > Insecta > Hymenoptera > Cynipidae > Belonocnema > Belonocnema kinseyi. The sequence goes on along the minus strand of NC_046659.1, from coordinate 44,644,086 downwards.
CGAAACGGCGTTGTCGAGCGTCATCCCCAACGCTAAAGATTGGGATGGCGGTAGGACCGAGCAGACAAAGGCGGCCAAGGACTAAACGAGGAATGGCAAATCTCCAATGTAGTTTATATTTTTGAAAATAAAAGAGAATAATTTTATTAAAACTACTCAAGTACCTTGTAAGTAACTAACTAGATTCCTTCGAGATTTCCTAGTCAGTTCCTCACTCGCAGCAGCGTTACATGCCTCAGCAGTACCTGGCAAGATTCCTAGTTGGTTGCTAGCCAGATTTAGGGAAAAACTGACTAGAAACTTGCATTAAACTAGGACCAATTTCTACTAGGGTAGGATTTTGAAAGAAACCGAATATTCGAGATTTGTATAAAGTGGTTTTTTGACACACAGATGTTTGTGAATCTTTATTTTTTCAGGTATTCTACATATTTTAATCAATATGCATTGCAGAAATATTGGATTCCATTGCCGAAAATGTGTATATCCCGCACAGGAAATTGAGCGGATATCGTACGGGGCGGAAATCTCGATATCCTTGGAATATGCCAAGGATATCCCAGGAGATTTTTGGGATATTTTACAGGATTTTCGATATCCTGCCGAGATATTTTAGGGATATTTTAAGGATATCATTTAGTTGTGAGAGTTCTCATATCAACTTTAAGTTATGAAATTTTTTTACATTTTTCAGTATGAAAATCGATTTTTCATATAATGTAAAGGATCACAACTTCCGAACTTTTTGATATAATATATTAATATTGTAGGTCGACGTATTTGTTTCGAACCAAGAAATATGCAACCGTCTTCAAGTATCATGCTCACAAAAAAGTATGACACATACACACACACACATATCCGGACAAGTTTTTAGAACATTGTATTCGACATATTTTAATTGAGGAACATTTAATAGTTACATTTTCAAACAAAGAGATAACTTTTCAACTAAGATGATGGATCTTCAAGGAAATAAACTAGCTTTTAACAAGGCATTTCAACTTACACCCAAGCTGTTTAATTTATAACCCAAAAATATGAATTGTTGACGAAAAATGTAATAAATAATATTGCAACAAAAAATAAGATTATTCGTCATGATAGTTAAAATTTAATCAAATGGGAATATTTATTTTGAACTAAACAGTTACATTTTGAAGAAAACATGCCTAAATTCCTACCAAAATAGATAAATTTTGAGCGCAATAGACGAATTCTTAACAAATTCATTTAATTCTGAAAGAAAAGGTGAATTTCAACCAGTAAGATGAATCTTTTTCCGAAAACAAACGAATTTTCCACAAAATATGTGAATTTGATTTTAAATCAATAACATTATGTTTACTGGAAATGAGAAAAATACTATATCTTTTTACAGTACATAAAATTATTCTTATTGACTTATAATACATCAACTTTTATGTTGCACCAACGCGTACACTTCATACACGGATAAAAAGATATCACATAATGATGTCGCAAAACCTCTATATTGAAATAGAGCGCAATATGATAACGAACGAACAGGTTCCGGAGCTTTCTACGATATTATAATGCACTAATATCACTTGGCCACTACTAGAACCCTCGTACATATAATATAATATAATAATAATATAATGTAAAATCTTGCAATGTACGATATCACGATTTTACGCTATTCTATTGCGATATATAGCACAGAAATTACGCAAATTTATCTTTTTTTGTAGTAATTTCATCTTTATTTATTACAAATTCAACTGTTTGTTTGAAAACGAAAAATTTTTTTTCCATTGAGGATGCAACTATTTTGTTCAATATTCGTCTTTTGGCTCTAATATTAATCATCATACTTTTTTGTCGAGAATTCATATTTTGTTGGTTAATAATGAAATCACTTTGTGGAAAGTTGAACTGCTTTGTTAAAAAATCATTTCTGCGGGGTGAAAGATTATCATGTTAGTCAAAAATTCATGTTTTTCTTTGACATGTAACCGAAGAAACGTGTTACTGCATACGATCACTAGAAATTGTCACTGATTAAATTAGTTAGAAATGAGATACTGTTTTCAATCGGTAAAAATTGTTACTAGACATCAGTGAAAGGTTAGTGAATCATATTTACTGAGCAGGAAATATGGACGCGTTTTTAATAACACGGAGAAAATGATATCACAAGAATTGCAATATATACCATAATTCCTGCGCTATATATCGTAATTATCACATTATAATAGCGTAAAATCGTGATATCGTACATTGCAAGATGTTACATCATATTATTATTTTATTATTTTATTATATTATATACGCGAGCGTTCTAGTAGTGGCCAAGCGATGTTAGTGCATTATAATATACCAAAAAGCTCCGGAACCTGCTTGTACGTTATCATATTGCGCTTTATTTCAATACAGAGATTTTGCGATATCATTGTGCAATAACTTTTTCTCCGTGAAGGAGCATTACAAAGCTTTCAACGCAAAAACAATTGAAATACGCAATATAGGAATAGGCCTTCATTAGCTAACAAAAGATGTAATGAAAGTATTTTTGAAACAAAATAAAGCAATTCAATTTTGAGGTATGATGTTGCTTTCAACGCCCTGAATAAAATTTGATATTTAAGAATCAGCTTTTTGTGTATCAATCATTTTTAAACCTTTAGTCCTTTCCCTACCTTTACCTCTTTCAGATTCCTTCAGCAGATTACTTCACTTATTGACGAAATATAGCTGTAATAAATAATTATTGTATTTTTATTTAAGACACCTTTTCACCTAATAACAGCAAAACAAGTGTTGCAACAATTCAGATTGCTCACGTAATATATAAAAACGATTTTTCTAAAATATACATTTCACACATATTCATACGCTTCATCTAAAATTTTCCACTTTTTGTCAACTTTTCGCCTACAGCTAGGTCATAATTAATGCAACATAGAATACATAATTGTCTAAGCAAAATAATTTTGTTTTTATCTATCTTCTCATATATGATTGCTAGATACTTGCCATTTTTTTAGATTGTTAATTTTCTATTTACTTTTTACTGAGTGAAATAACAAATATTGCAAGTAAACAAGCATAATTGTTTCAATAATTTATTAGGGTTTGTAGAGGTATATTCTCTTAGATTAATTTTAGAAAGTTGCGGGTTCATTCTGAAATATTCAAGTTTTCATTGATTTTTTAGATCTCAGTAATTACGATAAAGAAACTCACAGTTGTAATATGATCCATATATAAAATTTAAAGAACACTTCAAAAAAAGAAAACTATTCTCTCGATTGTTTAGTTATTATTCGTTAATAACTGCAAAACCAAAGAAAAGTAAACATTTTCAGAAAAAACAATAACTTCCTATCAATTATCTAAGAGAAAATTATTACAAAAAGTAATAAACTGTTTAAACAAATATTTTTGTTTGTATATGCATTAATTATTATCTCACAAAGTAAAAAATTCACAAAAATTTGAAAATTTAAGAAAAAACCACAGCTATCTAGCATTATTATAGGCGATGCCAGTTATAAACAATAAAAATTGGTCTAAATAATTTATATAAACATCTAACATATAAAATAATTTTAAAGAAATGCATATATGTATCTTTTTGTGCATTCGAATAAATTTGGGGGCGTAATGCATCAAAATTCGAGACAAAAACTTCCAATGCATTTTGGGACTACTTATTAACGTGGACTCGCGTTCTAAACTAAAAAAATGTTCACCAATTTTCGTTTGGTTTACATCATGAAACCTGTTTTTTTTTCTTTTTTTTAGCCATTTTGCCTTTATAGTAATTGAATACCAATAATATTTATATTTCCATAAAATATAAAATAAGTCCACAGGGCCGAATAAGATGGGGGTAAAAAAAGGCTCACTTAAGTAATTGGACCGCCGCTTTAGGGACTATTTTTAAGACTATATAAGAGGAAGTGAAAAGCGGGAGCTGAGCGCAAGTATATGACTAGTGGCGACATCTAGCGTGCAGTAGCGGCCACCATCGATATTCATGTAGGTCCCCATTAATACAGGCGCCATCTATTGGTAAGCCCGTGCGCTAGGAGACCCTTCACTCAGTCGGTTAAACGAAAAAAAAATGACAGGGGAGCAAAAGATATGTGGGTGGTGCCACCTGTCGTCTAAATTAGGAACTGTTGTTTCAGTCTCAAAACCGCAAGGTTGCGCTCATGTTCCACTGGAACCTTCCTGGAATATTCCATTGGAACCTTCGTGGAACGTTCTATTGGCACCTTCCTGGAATGTTCCCAGCCCGCGGACATTTGACACCTCCAGGGAACGTTCCATTGGAACATTCCAAAGGTGCCCGCAGAACGTTCCAGGAACGTTCCAAGCACGTTCCTTGCATTTAGGACTCTTTCGAAAGGAAGTATTTTTGATAATTTATACTCTAACTGCAGTTTATTAAAAAAAATGTCATGACATTATTTACATCTGTTCAACTCAACACGTTTCTTTATCAAAAATGTTCAAATTCAAACGCTGTGAATTATTAATTATTTCAAGTCTTCCAAACCTGCATTTTAAAATTCTTTACATTGCAAAATCATGCTTTAAAATAAATTCTCATATAATATTATATATTATATAATAACAATGATAAACATTTCTAAAAACTCTGAATTGAGCTTATTGTAAATTATCGTGTGATACGACATGCGTTTGCATTTATTTCGGTAATTTGCAAGCTAGGTGAATTTCAACTGAAAACCCCCTTATAGTGACAGAAATCAAATAATTTTCAACTGCATTTTAAAAAAAATGCTTTATCAACCTTTTTTATATTTCTTTTATTATTAAAATTATTTCACTTTTATGCAAAAAACTATTTTTTCACTGTTGAAACCTTACGACTATACGCAGTGTAAACATCACCTGCATTCCACATACCGTTCAATAAGTTGCTGCTTTTTCCCTTTGGTACATTATTTTCTGCGTTTTACCTACCTTTTTAACTGACAAATGGTATTTTTTCCCACCCTTTTATGCAATAATTCAGCACCTGGCACATCATTTTCATTCACTTTTACATTAAAATTAGGTTCGACCGTGCACATTTTACCAAGAATATGACCGCAATTTTTAAATTTCTGCTAAGTTTCATGGCGGCGCCTAAGCTTCCGCTCCTAAATGAAAAGCACTATGAGTTAAGACGATAATTTCCTTGCATAGGAATCAGTGCTCCCAATTTTGGGAACTTTTTGAAATGCACTTTCGTCGCACCAGTAACACGATTTGTTACTTTTTGCGCGCACATTTTAAGTTATATAAATATTCAAATGTTATATTTATAATAAATGATGATTGGGAAATGCTTCAAAAGTAATTTATTTATCCTAACATATAATTTTTGAGTGACAGATGAAAAAATATTGTGATTTTATTTTAAAAAACGTTTTTAATCTTGACTTCAGAAAAAAAAACAATTTTCAATTCATTTTTAGTAACTTTATTGATTTTATTTTATGATAAATATTGTGAATAAAAAAATAAAAATTAGAAATCTGACAGAGACAAGATTAATCATTGTGCTACAAAAATTGTTTTCTTTCTCTGAACTTGGAATTCAAAACGTCTTTTTAATTAAAATCTAATTGAATTTTTATCTGTCGCTTTAAAATCTTATTTTAGGATTAAGAAATTACTGTTAATGCATTTATTAATCATTACTTATCATAAATATTACATTTGAATATCGAAACTATTCAAAATCAGCGCGCCAACAGTAACTAATCGTGTTGCCAGCGCGACGCAGACGCAGTTCAAAAAGTTATCAAGATTGGGAGCACTGATATGATTAAGCCTTTATATTTACAAGTTGGCTACATAACCTGCAAATGATATTTATCAATCTATTATATCTATTTTGATTGAGGTAAGAAATATTATAAGTTAATTATGTTCATTAAGCTATGCCCATCAGAGTTCAATGATATGTGTGCTTTAAGGTAGATATTGTTTTATAAATTAAAAATAATATCCAAGTGGGCAAAGCGATAAAAAGGTTCTTTAGGAATAATCTCAATTACATTTGAGATCCTTTCGAACCCCAAGTGTGGTATCATTTAGAGCTCATTTATTGTTCTGGGTTCCTCTTCAGCAAGTGGGGTTCATTTTTGTTGCAGCTCCTTTGGAACCATAAATGGGTTCCAATGGAAACTTAAGTTTTTTCTGTGTGTCTGTATAGGAAACTCCCTGATAAGGTACCTGATGGTACCTAACTAATGCTACCTAACTAATGGTACCTCATGGAACTTAAAGTTACGTATGCCTCTAGGTGCTTCTGCAGGACCAAAAAAACGTCTCCGCAGCCGCAGGTACCATAGAATACTATTGCTCATCTGGATATGGTCCCATACAGGAACATATACAGCATCAAAAATGCTTTGGCGCATACTCAAGTGGCACGTCGTAAGATGGCGGCCCTCCCCACTCATGGAATTCTCCCCCCTCCCTTTGATTCAACCCCGCTCGCCCAGGTTAGGATGGTATGCCTAGTCTCGTGTTTCTTATGTCCATGTTTAATAGTATCTTCCGTGTAGCCCACAAGATAAGTTGCTATTCTACCTTGCCGATCATTCATCGACGAAACTTGTGATACGTGTATCACCTAAGCACTTGAAAATATTATTTTCGTCGGACCTGTCCCCTGGCCAGGCCTCACTTATTTATGAGATTCAATATATTTTGGACTTGAGTTACGTCTGATTAATATAATTAAATTGTGTGATATTGTTTTATCCGTCAAAATAACAAATGTGTATACTGCAAGTATTGTCAATGAAGTTGAAAACTTTATATTTCTGTCAACGAAACTTCCATTCTTTTGTGGTAAAAACTGTTTTCTGATCATTTTTCTTTTGCAACGTCAATTTTCAATATTTTAGTAAGTAACATTATCTTTCTGATAAAATAGATTTATTTGATGCAAAGCAGAACTAGAATGGGTAAATAATAGCCATGCTGTAAGGAAAATCACATTTAACAGTAGCAAATGATACTGCTGAGAGATATTACATTCATATCAAACTTTAAGTGATTCATACGATTTTAAACCTATTTTTTGAAAAAAATAAGTCTTTAAAAAATATATATTTTCTTCAACAATTAACAAATAGTTTATACATTTTTTATACTCTGTACAGTCAGAAATATAATTTTATTTGTTCTATTTTATTTTATTTTTCCTTAATTTATAGAAAAAAACTGCTAGAGCAAATAAAAATTGTTTCAAGAAATAGAGAATTGTTAAAAATTAGAAGAAACGTATCAAACTTATGTAATTAATCAAGAAAAAGTAGTTTAGGATACCAAATTGAGAAAAATTGGACATCTCTGCCTCAATTTTTAGAAAATTTGTGAACAGACAATAATTAGTTCTTAGAATAATGATATCATGGTTTAAACAAAATTGACAACTATAAACAATTACCAACTATTACATTTCAAGAAGAAAATACGATTTTTGTTACATTTTCTGAGAATTAATAATTGTTTAAATAATTTACGTGCATCTAAACAATCAAACATTTTTAAAGTCATGGGAAATATTTAAATTGTCCAGCGGTAAATATTTGTATGAAAATGGCGACAGAAATTGCTAACAATTAACAATAGTACGTGAAAATGTTTATTTTTTATTTTTGTGTCATCT
>NC_046659.1:44634008-44636407 GCF_010883055.1 Belonocnema kinseyi | reverse complement strand
AAAATTTTAGTGAACAATATTTTGTTCTTATCTTCTCCTAAAAATCTTAGTGTCTTTGAACGTGGCAAATAAAGTAGATCTAACTTTTCTTCGCTAATTTATAAATAACAATTTTTGCTTATTATTAATTACATTAATGATTGTTTTCCCTCGACGCGGAACATTTGTCTAACTTTAAACTGTAAATGTTAAAAATTCAACATCTTCAAAATTTTGAAAATGTTAAATTACTAATTAAGTTTCATTTACATTTCACAGTTCAAAATTTGTATGTAGCTAATACATTTCATTTGGTAAGTCACTAATTAATAATGAATTCACGTACGAATACAGTCAGTTCAAGGCGAAAATTGTATGAATCAACCAAAAAAATTATATACTTATTTAGTGGATCGTAAAAACGAGTTTTGAGTTACCGCTCTTGCCCCTCGCCAATGGTATACCCCCGTGTACTGTACACAGCATGCCAGTTTCAAGCAAGAAAAAAAGAATCTTCACGTTCAATGACAAAAAACAACAAGAACTTTTTCGGGAAATGCGAACTGAACGGTTTGGCATAATTGCCTTTAGATTATGTCGTTAAAATATTTCGGCCAACAATTCATGCGTCTAGACGTATTTTCGATGCGGCCCAATTGACAGCCGCTTGAGGGACACTTGAAGATACAGGCGAATACCCCGATGTCCGCTCCTGCCCCTCTCTAGCATTATACTACCGTCTTCCTGTATAGCTCGCGCGACTTTCAAGCGAGAAAATATACTCCATTTTAATGTACAAAAAGGAAACTTTTGGGAAAAACCGAGCTGAACCGACAGGTATAATTGCCTTTAGATTATGTGCTTAAAATATGGCGTTCAACAGCTCAACCGTTTAGATTTAGTGTGCCCCTAGCGAATTTAACAGCCGTTTGAAGCACCTTAAAGCCAGACATACAATCGCCGCAAATAGCTCGTTGCGGCGCCGCAAGACTCAGCGATGTGATGCGGCATCGTAAGTTAAGGAATATCCATCTACAGTGGTCGCGAGTGGCGCTGTTGCGGCAGCCGATCAGAGCTTACTATCAAATGAACTGTTTTCTCGTCGTGCTTTGACATTCAAATATTTTTCGCTTGTACAATGGATCCCTCTGACCCGCAATTTGCTCTTTTGCAGTTTTTTTTTCTTTAATTTTAATTACTTTTAAATGTATCTCACGTAACACAATAAACCAACAAAAAAATCCAGACAAATGCAAAACAAAATCACTCGAACTCAGTGTCGACGATGCCACAAACGTGTGGTTGTACTTGCAGCGCGGCGTTTGCTTGCGGTGATGCAACGGGCTGTTTGCGATCATTGTAGACCAGGCTTAACAATCATCGCAGCCAGCCCGTTGCGGCTCCGCAAGAAAGCGCCGCGTCGCAAGTCCCTGAGAGCGAAAAGTTGGTTTAACTCAACTTTTCGTGGCGCAACTGTCTCGCGTGATCTTACGTCGATTTTCAGAGGACCAATCAGAGCGTTTCATCACATAACCTTGTACAATCGCATGTTTGTGGCAACGTCGACAGTGAGTTCGAGTGTTTTGTTTTGCATTTGTATGGATTTTTTTGTTGGTTTGGAGTATAATGTCAGAAACATTTAAAAGCATTTAAAATTAAAGAAAAAAATTGTAAAAGAGCAACAGCGCCACTCGCGACCAGGCTCAAGGTGCACTCCCTTGAGGGCAGAAAACGTCGGCGTAAAGCAGAAATTCATTAGAGTGAAAGGGACAGAACTATCTATTTGTCTCTTTTAATCTCATTAGTTTCTGCTTTACGCCGACATTGTCTGCCCCCCTGGGACAGCACCTTGAGTTTTAGGAGCTATGCAAAATATTTTAAATGTGAAGCCTTCTTTAGATTATACAAAATGCTAACAAATGCAACTATAAAACGTAGATAAAAAAAGATATAGGCAGTGCGAGCTGTTAGGAAAAAAATACCTGAATTATAATTTTTGAAAAAAATCGACTCTTCGATTCTTAGGATAAAGAATCGATTCAATTAAGAATCGAATAGCAAAGAATCATGTAAAAAAATCGATTTTTGTCCAGAGACTCGATTGATTAAAAATGGAATCGGAATCGAACATGCCTAAGACGTACAAGATCAATGAGTTGGCTCGCCTAAAGCATATAGAGCTCTATCGATTCTGACCGTCAGTATTAGACTTGTCGGAAATTTGACAGTATACTTTTTCAACGGATCTCCACGTTTTGAGACCCCCTGAATCCGACCATCAGGTTTTCACGATGGCGTCTTTCGGTCTGTCGTTCCTGCCGCCCCACAGTGGGGTGAAATCGGAAAACGAGGTTCAAAATGACATTTAGAACGCAATTATGCACCGATTTTAGAATTTTTTTTTTGAAAAATTCAGAACT
>NC_046659.1:44627900-44633908 GCF_010883055.1 Belonocnema kinseyi | reverse complement strand
AAAATCTACTCTCACCATTTTCTGAAAAATTTAGTTCTGAATTTTTCAAAAAAAAATTCTAAAATCGGTGCATAATTGCGTTCTAAATGTCATTTTGAACCTAGTTTTCCGATTTCACCCCACTGTGCGCCCGTCCGTCCAGCCGTCCATTCGTAAACACGATAACTCTCGAAAAAATGAACGAATCTAATTCAACTTTGGCACACTTTTTTTAGGTCCTAAAAGAAAGGACGAGTTCGTCAACATTCTCAGAGTTATAGCGTTTTCAAAAAGTTTTTAATCAACCGAAAATTCAAATTTGAAGCCGAAAAACGCACGATGTGAAAAAAGTCAAGAAAAGAAAAACATTTCTTTTTGAAAGCCCTACAAGATTATCAAAACCAATTTTTATATTTTCTTCAAAAATTAAAAATTCAAGTTTTGATTGCACAAAAAATAATGAAAAAAAATTCCAATTTGTGGACAAACTATGTAGGATACGAAAAAATATGAATGAACAAAAATGATTATCCCAAAAAAGATCTACAATTTAGTTAAGAATCACTTCTTGATAGGACGCGTACTTTTTGTTTTATTCGTGAAAAATATAGTTGAAAAAAGAAAAATAATAAAAAATGTGTAGAAATACGACGAAAGTTACGAAAAAAAAATCCAACAAAGCCGTTTACAAATGTCTGTCGGAAATCGAGCGCGCAGCGCGAGTGTCACGATGAGAGTGTGAACCTCAAAGCCTACAGAGCTTTAAGAAACTTAATCTTCGACTATACTTAATTAAGTAGACAATTCAGAATATCAAGACGCATATAAATACTGCCATCTAAAAGAGATCTTTTTGATAAAGTTTTTTTCAAGCATTCCAAATGCAAAGAATAAATATCCGAGCGCGAAGCGCGAGGTGTAATTATCTTCGAGCGCAAAGCGCGAGATTCAATCGTCGCGCGTCCTAGGCGCGCTCAAACTTGCGAACAAAGCGAGCCGTGCGCGTAGCGCGCGTTAAGAATGTGTCCGCCAAGCGGGCAAATTTTTTGGCTCAAAATTTTGATTTTCGGTTGATTTTAAAAGTTTTGAAAATGCTATAACTCGGAGAATTTTCTTTCTATCGAAAAAAAGCATTAGATTAATTTTTTGTTTCTTTTTAATACTATAAATATCCGTACATAGAATTTTCAAATTCAGAAAAAAGGTGGTGTTAACAATTTTCAAAATGCACTCACTTTTTATGTTTTCATCAAAAATGGCTGGTTAACGAACTCGCCCTTTCTTTCAGGACCTAAAAAAAGTGTGCCAAAGGTGGATTTCATCCGTTCATTTTTTGAGAGTTATCGTGTTTACGGATGGACAGACAGACAGACGCAATAGTAAAAACTTCATTTTCGGATTCAGGGGGTCTCGAAACGTCGAGATCCGCTGAAAAACTGTGGTGTCAAATGTCGGACAATTCTAATACTTTCTTTATTATAAATGATGAGAATATAAAAAAGCTAAAAGGAAAAGTAAAGTTATCAGGAAAATTACAAAAAAGAAAAAGTGAAAAATAATGTTTAGAACCGGGTACAGTTTGCAAATAAAATTACTTTTTGCCTAAATATTAAGGGTACACCGTTATACTTGACGTATTTTCATTATTTATTTCTCAAGTTAAATTTTGCTGATTACTGGTGAATATAATTTTCTGAAATAAACCGATTCATCCCGAAATGAGCAATTAAAACTAAACTTCCAATTGGATAAGTTTTCTCACTAAAGCTTAGAGTCAAGAAAATTTCTGGTTAGAAAATAGAGTAACAAACTTTAATTCCTGGTGAAATTTTTCTGCTTCAAATTCATAGAATACGATTTAAAACTGGTCAGCCTTATTCTAGTAGAAAACTATTATTTCTATTCACGTCCCGGTCTAGGTTAGGAGCGCGTGCGCGTTCATCGAGGGGTATAGATGAGAGTAGAGGGAGAGCTTTTTTGTATCCAGTGAACGGGACGAAAGCTCTATGGGTTGAGCAGGATATCCATCTTCATAATCCTGGCGAAGCTCGTGGAAGTCCAGTTGCCAGGTCATGCGCACAAGATGGTGCAAACTGCTTGTTTGGTTCGTTTTCATCTTCTCCATTTTCCTGACTATTCGTCTGCTTCTTGGTAAAGGTATCACACAATATATTCCTATCTTCGTGAAGCGTGCAGAGAGACCGAAAAATGCGCATCAGCAACAGGATATACTAAATGGTGCGCATCAGCGATGTTAAATTAACATAGTAAATTACCCTATTTAAAGCAGTGATTATGTTGTCGCTTATAGATTTAGCACTTAATAGGAAAAACAGGGGCGATCAATAATCTAGTAGAATCCTTCATGCGAGAAAGATTCTAGCAGGATTAAACAGAAACTAAAACATTTAGGTATGTAGAGCTGACGTACAATTTCTCTATATTTTTTATTTGGACTGAAGCTTTATGCTTTACTAATTTATTCATCATTAAGATCCTTATTTTTAGGGCTCATTTTTAATACAAATAATAATCATTAAATATTATATCTTTAATTTATACTTTATATATTTCATATATTACATGTATATTATATCTATGTTATATCTTTATACCCAAACTTATGAAATATGACAATCTCTTTGGAGAAAATGTTGAATTCATATCAAAATAATGTTTTTATTTCATTTATATTGTTTTATTTGAAGCTAACGTATTTTTTAGTAAAAAACAAAGAAGGGTGTGTATACAAAGTCGATACTGGTAAAAGATGTGTCGGTATCGGTAAAAACATTACCGATAATGACAATTTTTTTACCGTTTATTTTTAAGGGCATGTGACACACTCAAATACCTATATTATCGACATCACTTATTTGGCTTACTGTATTTTCTTTGAACTTAAGAATGCTTAAAATCTTTCTTTGTTAATAAAATATTGGACTGAAGCTTCGGAAAATGTATCAGAAGAACATAAACTACGTTTTTGTACTTCATTGAGTAGAAACTTCGCTAAAAATTAATTTTAATGAAATTAAATCTGAAAATATTTTTGACATATTTTCTTCAAGAAATGCATGAGCTGACAATAAATTACGTTCATGCACCTTTTACATCTTGCAGATATTTTTTTAAGAAAACTTCTTAGGTTCGAAAAATGTCTAGAGGTTTAGTGAAAAAATGGTATTAGTTCATTTTTTTGAAAGTCATTTTTATCGAAATTTCTACTCAAATGAAGTTTACAAACATGCTTTATTGTCTTCTGATACATTTTCCAAAGTTTCAGTCCGATATTTTATTTACAAAAAAAGCTCTTAAGGCCATGTGATGAGAGGATCACTTGACCAAAGCTGATCCTCAAGTTTTCTTTCCCAACTTACCTCTAAACGAAATGAGGTATCGCTCTGAAAGTTTGAAAAATTGTAGAGGTGGTAAAAAAGTCCATGTATCTGCTCTGTTGCATGCCCTTAAAGCTATTTTAAGGATAGTCTGGATTGCAGGAAAAAGATATTAAAAAATTAATTTTTTTAAAATTTGTTTAGTGCTACTGTTCGATCCTTAATATCGTCCATCTTGCTAGTGTGTTTCCCCGACTGAAAATCCTTGCAAATTGTTATTTCTGTGACCATTCAGCGCACGAGATTTTATAAAGGGGTAGGGGTTTCACCAACATTATTTCTGTAAACTGTAAGAGGGATGCACTTCCGCCCCCACGAGACGTTTGAGAGTGGTAGGGGTTTGACCAACATTATTTCTCTGAACTGTCACCAAAATCCCCCCCCCCCCATAAAAGACGTTGGAAAGGGATAGCGGTTTCACCAACGTTATTTCTTTGAACTGTCACAGATGTGCAATCCCGCCCCCAAGAGACGTTTGAAAGGGGTAGGGGTTTGGCCGACATTGTTTCTCTTAACTGTCAAGAGGGTGCCCCCCCCCACGAGACGTTGGAAAGAGATAACGGTTTTACCAACATTATTTCTCGGAACTATCACAGGGGTGCCCCCCCCACGAGACGTTGGGAAAGGGTACGGGTTTGACGAACATTTCTATGAACAGTCACAGAAGTGCCTTCCCGCCTCCACGAGATGTTAGAAAAAGGTCGATGTTTGACCAACATTATTTCTGTGTACCTTCATAGGGGTGCCTTCCCGCCGCCGTAAAACATTGGAAAGGGCTAGGGGTTTGACCAACATTATTTCCGTGAACATTCAGAAAATTCCCTTCCTGCCCTCCACGAGACGTTAGAAAAGACTAGGGCTTGACCAAAATTATTTCTGTTAACAGTCACAGGGCTGCATTTCCGCCTCCCACGAAACGTTGAAAAGGGGTAGTGTTTTGACCAACATTATATCTGTAAACAGTCACAGTAGTGCTTTTCCGCCCACCACGAGGCTTTAGAAAGGGGTAGGGGTTTAACCTACATCATTTCCGTGAACTGTTACAGGGGTGCTATCGCGCCTCCACGAGAATTTGGAAAGGGATAAGGGTTTTACCAAAATTATTCCCGTGAAAACTTATGGGGGTGCCTCCCCCCACGATACGTTGGAAAGGGGTGGGGATTTGATCAACATTATTTCTGTGAGCTGTCATATGGGTGCCTGCCGCCCACACGAGACGTTAAAAAGGGGAAGGGGTGTAAACATAATTATTTCTGTGAACAGTTGTAGGGGTACCTGCCGCCCCCAGAAGACTTTAAAAAGTGGTAAGGGATTCACCATAATTATCTATCTACACATGCACAGGGCTCTCTTCTCGCCCCCTGACGAGACGTTGGACAGGGGTAGCGGTTTCACCTAAATTATTTCTCTAAACTGTCACAGGGGTGCTTTTCCACTCCCTACGAGACATTAGAAAGGGATGACGGTTTGACTATCATTATTTCTGTAAACAGTCACAAGGATGCCCCCCCCCCCCCAACAAGACCTTGGCTAACGGTATCAGTTTGACCCACATTATTTCTGTAACCAGCCACAGGGGTGCCTTTCAGACCCGCTCCCCAGGAGACGTTGAAGAAAAGTTAAAAAAATTTTAATTCCATCAATTTCACGAATTCCATGGCTGGCTCAGCTGCTACCTTTCTAGAAATATGATTTTTACCGGTACCGACATTTTTTTTTACCGGTACTGACAGTCTATAAACTTCGGAAAAAGAAAGATGTAACTGCATTTAGGTTTGAGTACTGCCAAAATTTCGACATCGTATATTTACGAGGAGCTTGCCCCCGTTAATATGAATATAAACCCATTTTCTCCAGAGAGAAAATCCATTCGACTAGAATAAAGTATATATTCTGTGTCTGACAATATACTAATATTACTACTTAAATGCACATATTCAAAAGACTTTTAGGTTTTTTAAATAAAAAAAATGCTTTATCCATTTATTCTTTAAATCAGTTATTAGCTCCTGTTATAAAGAAATGAAGAGTTCTTGTGCGTACAAAATTTTAATTTGTATCTTTCTCCACAGTTTAAAATAAATATCTAAAATAAATAGCTAATTTTTCTTTAGTTATTTAACATTGATATTTTAAATCACATTTATTACACATTTTCGCATACAAATGTTGTTTTTTAATTTTACTTTCAAAGATATTCCTGAAGTATAAAATTAGGGAAAATCAAATATTTTTCTCATTTTGAATAAATTCCTTAGTTTTCTTTAGATTAAATATGAAATCAAAATTAATGTTCATAACGAAAAACTTTTAAGTATCAAATGAACCCACAGTCAGACAAAAATTAAAGAGTTTATTAATTTTTTGACAATTATGTGCTTAACATCTACTGTTAGAGAATTTGCATGAATTTGATATATTTTTATTTATGAGTTTATGATCTCAAAATTTGATAATAAAGCGTGTTTTTTTTTTAATTTTAAGCACTTAATAACAGTTTGAAATTGTTTGAAATGACCGTTTAGAATACTAGATTTGAATGACTCGCCATTATGATAACGTCCGTTTTATGGAGATTTGTCAAAGATATTATAAGCATAGATGCGGCACGGGAGGTCGGAGTAGGCGAAC
>NC_046659.1:44626723-44627800 GCF_010883055.1 Belonocnema kinseyi | reverse complement strand
GCTTCCAGTAGATCTGTAGATGGGACATAAATGTCAGCATTCCTAGCTTTTGCTTGCAGGCGTATGATTTCGTACTGGTGCCTGGATAGCTTAGCGTCTTCTTTTAGTGCGAGTGTTTCATCATGCCCAAATCTGATTGCACTCGTTTCGTCTTCAGTTTTCTCGGAATCTTGCAACAGCTAGATTATTTTATTTACCAATTTGTGTTTTCCAGAAGCTTTCACATTACTCAGGAAAGCCTGCTCAATCTCAAGCGGAGAGTAACTCTCCTGAATAGATTGCACCTTCCTTCTCTTGGTTGACTTTGAACTTTGTTCAAAATCTTCCCGAGATCGTCTACCAGGTTTCAATATAGTTTGCGTAATTTTAAAATTTGTAATTAACCATACAGCATGTCTTTTTTCAAATATCTCTTTCTTGTTAAACGAAGACTTCCAATTCCTTTTAATGACAGGGATGAAGTAACGCATCATTTTGTCTCGAACCATTTCAACATGGTCTTCTGCAATCATATAATTTGTTCTTATATAACTCAGTATGGTTTTAGACAAATCTGCATCACTTTCCTTGAAATTTTCGATCGAAATATTGCATAATACTCTAATGGGCACCTCAATGGTATGCATTTTAAAGGATAAGTGAACAACGATTGAAAAAAAAGTTTTCTTAAATGAATTAAATAACACGCTTACACATACACATATATAAATATATATAACTTCATCTACTATCAATTAACAGATGTTTAAATAGAGTGACTAAAGAAATGTCAAAAGAGTCAGAGAGAAGAATGCCTGACAGTTTAAAACCTGTAAATAAAGCATTCAATTTTTCTTCTGACCATGAATTTCCAAATCAGAGCTGCTTACGAGTTGAATGTTCAATACGAAATGAAGACAAATCAGCTGTGACCAAGTGTATTCATTATTGCGCATGCGCATGTAACCTGTGGCGCCATCTGTTGGCATGACGCATAACCTGACGCTTCTCAAATATTATTTAAAAAGCGGTTTATTTTCGCTTAAAATCGACCAAAGTGTGTATTTGTTTATATAATTTATTTATAAAATAAACAAC
>NC_046659.1:44624260-44626623 GCF_010883055.1 Belonocnema kinseyi | reverse complement strand
AAAATTAATTAATTTCTTTTACGGTTTCTTTTTTAAAAAGGGACACTTTCGAGATAGTAAATAAATTTAAAAAGTAAATAAATTTTAAATTAATTCAGAATTCAGTTAAATGAAAAAGTTAAATTAATTTCTCATCTGGTTTCTTTTAAAAGAGAAATGTCCGAAATACTATAAAAAATAAGTTTAAAAAAATTCTTGTCATATTTTAGAATTGTAGCGAAATTTCAAACATTTAAAAAAAATATCTAATTTTTATAAAAATAGTGAATTGAAGGGTCGAATACTTCACTGTATAAATTTATCCTGCATATATTTTTAAATCCTAAAATATTTTTTATTTTTTCGCATAATGAAGGTATAACTGAAGTAATATTTACACTTCTCTGTAGAATCGAATTGACAATTTACATTTAATTCCGAGGAAAAATTTAAGGTTTTCACTACTCATTTAATTATTTATTAAAATTATATTAAAATTCTGTTTTTCGTTTGTTTTTTTCCTAATTATTTGAAACGTATAATCTTTTTCCTTATAATTTACAAATTATAAATTACAAGAACCAGTAACTAGACTGTGCCTTGCAAATTAAAATTTAATTTTAAAAGTTTGAGAGAAGTTAACCACTTGCAATTCTTATGCTCATCAGAATGCACAACTTCAAAGTAATACAAATAGTTTATAAAAATAATTCAAAGAATCGAAGTATCCAAAAAAATTCTAAGGAAATATAAGGCGTTTAGGGGTGCATCGCAACAACTAAGGCTATTACAAAAAAATAGAAAAGGAAAGAATTCCAAAGAATTAAAATAATTCAATAATTTTTTGAAAGCCGGGAAATGACCGAAAATTTGTTTCCTTGATTAAAACGGCCACCTGGATTTCTTAGTATTTTAAAATTTATTATATTCATTGGTGTTTTCCTGTAAAAATAGTTATAATTTTTCGTACTTGTAAAAAAATTCCCACCAAGGATTGAAAAAATTTTTGATTTTATTTATTTCTTCAAGTGAATTTTGTTTAAGTTTCCGATAGCAAAGAAAAACTATCCAATTAGGGGTTTTAAGGGTTTAAAAATCGTGTAATCGAAGTAATTTTCACATTGTACACATCAGCTGGTTTTTAAGTATATTATATTGATGATGTATACAATGCGAAAATTATTTGGAAACTATTTATGAAAAAAATAAATCAGGAGTTTAAACACTTAAAACCCCTAATTGGATAATTTTTCTTTGTTATTGCAAACTTAAAAAAATCCACTTGAAGAAATAAATAAAATCAAAAATTTTTTCAATATATATATACTCTATACCTTACAGCTAATAAAATCCCTCGTATCAGTTATTATTTAAAACTCACTTTCAACTGATTTGAAAGCAATATGAAACGCGTTAAATTCCTAAGATTTAAAGTCGAAATATATAATGAATTTGCAACAAAGAAGATTCATCTTCTTACCAAAAAAGACGATTATTTAACAAATTCCATGAATTTTCAACTAAATATTTGAATTTCCAACTTATGAAACTTATAAAGTATAAATTTCGAACAAAAATGTAAAATTTCAAATTTTCAGATAAAAAATTAATTTTGAACAAAACAAAAAACCCAAAATGTCAAGAAAATTGTTACATGTTAAAAAAAAAGATTAATTTTCAACTAAATCTAGCAATTAAATTTTCAATAAAAGAGTCAACCCCAAAGATCACGGTAAGTCCAAAAATTAGAATCTTTAATGAAAAAGTTCAACTTCTAACCAATTCGTTTAATTTTCAATTAAAGAAGATAAATTGTGAAAAAAATAGTTAAATTTTTAAACAAAGAAATAACTTTTCCAGCATTGCATTAATGATCTACCAAAATAAGACGAGCTTTCAACAAAATATATTAATTTTTAACAAAATTTTTGAATTTTAAAGTCGGGAGGAGCAATGTTAAACAAGAAAATATTAATTTTTAATCAAAATATCAATTTAAATCAAAAATGAAATGTTTACCTTGTTAGTTATGAAAAAATTAATTCTGATTAAAAAAACGAATTTTCAACAAAATAGTTACATTTTTAACAAAAGAGTTCAGCCTAAAAATGACTTTTTAACCGCAGAAGATTAATTTTCTAAAAATAGAATTAAATTTTCGACCAAAGAGGTAAATCTAAAACTAAAAGAATAATTTTTTTACAAAGTGGTTCAACTTTTAAACAAGCTTCTGAATTCTTACCGAAACAAGATGACTTTTTAACAAAATAGTTTCATTTGTTCAGAATAATAAAATTTGCAACTGAATACTAGAATTTTTAACCAAACGAGTTGAATTCCGAACCACAAATATAATAGTAGACTTTCTACCAAGAAGGATTTAA
>NC_046659.1:44617454-44624160 GCF_010883055.1 Belonocnema kinseyi | reverse complement strand
ACAACATTGGTTTTGAAAAATCCTACAAAATTTCTTTAAACCACTTTTCAATAGAACTCGTAATTTTGTTTTATCGTAAGTAATATATGCAGATAATCGAAAGTTCCAATATCACGCTAAAAGACGCAAGCTACGTGAAAAATCAGAAAGAAGACTTGTAGGATATTTTGCTTTGAACATGTATAAATAATAATATGAAAAACAAAATCCTATTATTAGCATAACAACGCGAGATAGGGAAAAATGTCTAAAAAAAGGATTGTATTTTTTAAGTTTATTTTAGGGTGGTCCAGAAAATATAAATTTACAACTGTCTGTCAAAAAACGAGTGCTTAGCGCGAATGTCACGATAATATTGTGTACCTCAAAGCATACAGAGCTTTGAGAAACTTAATCTTTAACTATTCTTATTTAAGCAAAAAATTCAGAATATGAACACGCATATAAATACTGCAATCTAAAGAGATGTTTTTGATAAAGTTTCATTCAAGCATTCTAAATGCAAAGAATAAATATCTGAGCGCGAATCGCGGAAATCAAGAGACGTGCGCCCCAGGCGCGCTCGAACTTGCGAGACACGGGTACAGCGCACGGTGAGAATGTGCAAGCGACAATAAAAGTTCATTTACGGATTATTTTATTACAAAGTAACAATTAAGAGATAAATGCTTTTGAAACTTTCCAATAATTTCTGATCTTTTAGTTTAAATTGAGAAATTTAAGGCAAAATATTTATATATTCTGTTCAACCACTCGAGTAAAATTCAAAAATAAATTTTTTCAATTTTGAAATTATGGGGTTCTCAATTTAAAAAATCGGGATATAATTTGCATAAATAGTAATATGCATAAATTTCTATAAAATATTATATAAAAAATTAAATAAAAAATAATTTTATTATATAATTTTATCGTTTCATTATAATTTATTTAATTCATAATTAATTACACGAACATAGAAATTTACGAATTATTGTTTACTTAAATTAATAATCGTGAGGGAGGCGGTATTCCTATATCATTTAACTCTACATCTGAAAACTAAATATGTTTATCAATTAAAAGTTTTAATGTCTTAAAACGTATAGTTTGATTTAGTAGAATTTCTACCGCTTTTCTTTCAAAACAACAAAATAATATTATTTATAGACAGTAAATTTTAATTGCAAAATGACTAATTTTTTCAATAAAAGATGTCAGATAAAAATATTTATTACGATACAATTACATTTTAATTCAATTTAGAAGTAAATGTTATGCATCTACATATTTTCTTGATGCAAAATTTATTCAAATAAATGATTCATTAATTGAAAATAATGAATCGAAATTTCCGATATAAAATTTGTATTTTATATTTTTAAGTATTTAGTATTTGCCGACTTAGTATCGGCTATTTGGTGGACTTGTTCGACGGGTGAAGATTGCAGGGGCAAAGTAGTTGGTTGGTGCGAGTTTCGGGTTGAGAGGCATGGGGGGATCGGGCAATTTTCGCCGGGAGCGCCGTCTACAATTAGTTCCTCGAACTATACACGTGCCGCATCTAGGCTTATAATATCTTTGGATTTGTACCTTCGCATGCAAAACATGTTCAGGAAATTTATTTTATTTTTGAATGATCTTCTAGCCAATATTGCTTTGTATTCTAATGCGGTAATGCAAACAAAATGTTTATGTGAAAAGCGAATAAAAATTTATAATAAAAACAATAATAAGTTTGAAACGATTAATAGAAGATTAGTAGCTAATAAAAGACCTAAAAAATTTTCTTTTAATCATTTCCTGGTAGGACATGGAGAGGGGATGTGGAGGTAGGGATCTTCGTACTGCCATAGTGGAAGATATAGATAGTCACGTTACGATAGTCACATCTAGAATTTGTCGTGCAAAAGAAGGACACTGCGCTCGGGGCTTCTTTCTCAGTCATCGCGCAAGACACTGCATGAAAGAGAAGGGAGAGGCCTAAATAGTACCTAGCAAGTTCGAAATAATCCCGCTCCAGCCTTCAATTTGTCAAAAGTAGATACGGTAATTTATGTGACAGTGATGACTGAATCTTTAAAATAAATGATTAAAACTAATATATTATAGTGCAAAAGAACTCCAGGCCTCCGCTACGAGCGAACAAATTTACGCGAAATCAAAAACGCCAATTGCTCCCGCATTGCACACGCTATTTTTTCTCATAAATGTGAAGTGAAGGAAAGATTCTGAAGCTATAGGGCGAGGGCGTCATAAGTCTTTTTTCTGACATTTCCATCTATAGATACTCAGAAAGTAGTTTTTAAAGAACCAGGTGTGTTTTCGTGATGCCTATAAATCATATACATACACGTTTTAGAATTAACGATTTGAAAATTAGTTGTTTTAAATGTACACGTTTTTGCGAATCTAGAGGTATGCAATAAATTTTTGAATGTTCAAAATTTCAATATGTTTAAAAAGGAAACAATTAAATATATAAAACTTGTCTGGTTAAGTTCAAAATACATAACCTTTTTTGAGTATCTCGTAAACTATACGAAACTCGTAAAAACAGATTGCATTTTTAAAATGCAATCATTTTCCAATTTCGCGGTTTGAAACTTGCATTCGGATCGGCAGTTCGGTCAAGTCCGTGCATCTTCGGATCGAGTTTGTCATAGTTTTCATGGCTGCGTTCAAAACCTCAAATCGATACACGTGTCAAAAATATAGGTTATGTCATGCAGTAATTACAAATAATAAAAGTGTTTAATTAATAATTAAGTGAGAATGTGGACTGACATGAAACCTTTAATTAATTCTGTGCCAATAACATTATGGAATGGCTGTTAAATAACAAATACTATAAAATAGTAAGAATATTCTGCGCTTCCAGTGAGCGAAGCGTGAATTGTGTTTAACACTTATTTGCAGCATAAAAAGGTATCTTCTGAATAGACAGGATATGTTTGAAATAAAGAGAGTGAAACATTGTATGCGAAAAATTTAAATTGACATAACCGCATTCACTTACAGCGTTTAGGACAAAAAGGTCAATCCGAACATAACATCGAAACAATGACAGACCGCCCCGGCATGTTTATTATACTTTCGATTGATTATTCGTTACCAATTAAATGGTTTGTGGTTTTGTATGGTTATTACGAACAGTGTCGACAGTATTAACTTTAACAATAATTACTTATTAATAATTTTAATAAGTAACACATAATTTCTTAATGTAATAATTGATTTCCAGTTTCTTTTTCATAGATCGATCCTAGACGAAATACTAAGCAGAAAATGAAGATGAAATTGGTGTATTTCAGGTGGTGCATTTCAATCAACATTATTGAAAATTCGTTATCTCTGGACCGTATCCCAAAAATGAGAATTAATCAGCCTAAAATTAATTCTGAGTCATTTTGATGGTGTAGGTGTATCAAAAATATATCTCAAAGAAGTTTCACTTGCCGGAATTTGAATTAATAAAGTTTTTAGGGACTTTTTTTATTTCAGAAAATATATTCTCTGTACGTCATCTCAAAATTTGTTTGATCAACCACTAAAATAAATTAGACTCGTGACTCGTTGGTGATAGAAAGGTTCTAGAAATAAATGTGGAAGCGAAATTTTAGGCCGGAAGTTTTATTCTATTTTTATTAGAAATTGTTCTCTCTTTGAAACTGCTATCTCTGAATCGGATTTCCTAATTGACATTCCCGGGTGGAAACTCAAGTCGGGGGCTGGCCATTCTACGGCCGGAGAGCCCGGCTTTAAGTCGGGGTTTCTGGCCGGAATCCCGCCAGCGTCCGGCCATGGAGCATGGCCGGGAGCTGCCCGCGGAGCCCGACCGTAGCCCGGACAAAGAATTAATAAGGACAACTCAAATAGTGCTTCTGTCACTCCTGAAAGATGAGCAGCAAGCGGTTTTACGACTCTAATCCTGTCCGAACAGCGAGCTCGAGAGGTTGAATGCAGAGAGTAGTCTATTTTGTCTCTTAGTATTTCCCATCTCTATGAAACGGAACTGAATATTTCGTACGATTTGGTTCTGACATCAAAAAATGTAAGAGCAGCAAAAAACTTTTAGCTGCTTGTATTCTTAAAAGAGTTTAGAGAGTGACAAGCGCAGACAAAATAGGCAGCTAGACTTTTGGCAGCCAGTATTCTCGCCTGAGTTCTTCTGTAGGCGCCTTTCATATTGCTGTCAATGTCATATCCCTGCCCTCGACAATCTGTGACAATATTTTACTTTTGCCCGTATTTTAAGAATACAATTTATCATTTCTTTTGCATAGACAATCATAAATTCATTTTTAATATCTGCTGATAAGTATTGCACCTGTAATCTATTCCCATTTCTTGAGAGTAACGGACTATTCGTAGGTGGTCATTAAGGAGATGGTCTTATTTTGCTGTAAGTTCAAGGATTCCGAGGAAGTTACCTTTAGATATATCTCTAATTTTGTCACTATCCACGCGGAAAGCCAAACCTCTTTCCGTAAAAAACAAGGTTACATGTATAAGTCTCCTTTTAAATTCTTTTCACACTTCTTGCTCGCGTTGTATATTCTTAAAAAATTAGTTACTCAACGAAGTTTATGTTCGTAACACTACTCTCGTGTGCAGCGACTTTGTCGTGTAGCTTCTTTTCTTTCGTGCAGCAGAATAGCCTTCAAATGATGCCAACGCTGATATTAGTAGATATTAGTAGCTCACCACGTATATAGTATTTTGGAAAACACTGGCAAACTTTCATGCAATTTTTTTATAGCAATATCAATGTTAAGAGTGGGTGATTCGCTATCCAAATATGTTTCATTAATGGAGGTTAATGAAGGCAAAATTCAAGATAAAGAACGTGCAGATAAATTATCACTGGAATTAACATCCTCAAAAGCTGTTTCTAAGAGAGTGAGACTATCGACATTATTGTCAATAGGTTGGACAGTGTCTTCGTGAGGTTCCGAAGGACTTGATGTTGAAGAAAGGTGTAATAAAGCTTCAGCTTTAGGACTAGAAACTTTTGGGATATGGTTAAAGTTAAATAGTTATTTAAACAAATAAACGAATAAAACTCTTTACTTTAGGTGAATTAGTTGAAAAGATTTTTATTTCATCAAAAAGTCTTAACTCATTAGAGAGCATCAAGCAACTGACTTGACGTATTGGTCTAAAAGCGAGGGACTCGTAGACAACATATACAGAGTCAGAAGGCGATACGAAATATTAATATGTAGAAATTGACAATATTCTCTCTCTTCTTTCACTTGGGAATTTCAATTTTGGTGCAACATTTGTTGCATGGGCATCGAAGGAAACCCCAAGAAAAAACCCACCAGACCATATCAACAAAACTTTGCTTAACATGTTTATAATAATATTCAATGATAAAGCAAGTGCCAAACGTATCAGAAAAAGAGTACGAGTATTTGCTTCAGTTCAGCTTTTTATGTCTAAATAATTTAACGTTGAAGGGATGATAAGATGTAGCTGCTCTAGAAGTTTTGTCTTGGGTTTCTAGTCCTTGAGTAGTTCTTCCAGACCCACTTGTTTTCGGAACTGAATGAATTGTGGCGCAGGCAGCGATTTCGTTAAAGTATCAGCAATCTGCTCATCTGCACACACATTGTTAAGCATTATTGTTTGTTTTCGACTTTCTCTATTGAAAAATGGTACTTTACATCGATATGTTGAGATCGTTTGTGATCAGTTGGATTATTTGTAATTGCAATACAAAGATTGTTATCTTCAAAAATAGTTGTTGGTTATTCAATTTCAATGTCAATACTTCGCAAAAGGGATTTTAACCAACAATCTTCTTTAACTACTTAAAAAACAGCCATGCACTCAGCTTCTGTTGAAGAAATTGCCACTGGGTTTTGTCTTTTACTATTCCAACAAACTGTATTTTGATTGGACAATTTAAAAACAAACCCAGTACTACTTCTTCGGTCAGTTTCATTACTCGCCCAATCGGCATCTATATATCCAACAAACATATCGGTGTGATAACCCTTTTTGTATGTTAATTTAAGGTTCAAGGAACCTTTTACATATCTCAGGACTCTTTTTAAATTTTGCCATAATTCTTTGTAATTTTTAACCTGTTATCTACTCAATACATTTAGAGTAAAGCAAAGATTAGGTCTCGCACAAAACATTGCGTACATTAGGCATCCGATAAGATTATTTGAAGGGACATCGCGAAATACTTTAGATACTAGATCTTTATAGTTTAATTTACTCGGCAAGGGCGTGCTGACAGGATTACAATCAGTCATATTGAATTTCTTGAAAATTGACTCTAGATAAATCCTTTGATCCAATGTAATTGTATCGCCACTACTTTGGACATTGATACCTAAAAAAAACTTATTTAATTCTTA
Organism: Belonocnema kinseyi; assembly: GCF_010883055.1. Lineage (NCBI taxonomy): Eukaryota > Metazoa > Arthropoda > Insecta > Hymenoptera > Cynipidae > Belonocnema > Belonocnema kinseyi. The sequence continues at coordinate 44,617,804 of NC_046659.1, read as the reverse complement.
TCTACCATAGAGAATTGAATCATTAAATATTTTTTGAAATTTATCACAACGCTCTTCTCTAAAGTCATTAGTGGAATGTCATCATCATATAGAATTAGATACATATTTTTTGAATTGTGTCCACGATCTAAAAAGTATAAACAGCGTTTGACCGAGGAATACTCGAAACCACGTTCTTTTATTACTTTATCAAAATGTTCAAATCAGCACCGAGCTGCTTGTTTTTAAACGCTCCTTGGAGCTCTATACAAATCTGGTGAATACGGTGGGTGTTCGACCAATTCGAATTTTAGTTCTTCAATTTTAGCCATTGAAACGAAGCATGTGTGAACTCGGGCGTTGTCGTGATG
>NC_046659.1:44603081-44617354 GCF_010883055.1 Belonocnema kinseyi | reverse complement strand
ATATCTAGTCGGGAGTGGTGCTGACTGAAAACAGATGATTTGGAGCGATTCGCGCGCCATTTGTTGGTCATTCTAAGGACTTATTGAACTACCCTCGTACGTGAACTGCGTCGTAATGGTGATTCCATTTGAGATGAATAATTAGCTTTATCTGTTTAGGAACTAGATTTGCTAATTTGACTCTCAATATTATTTTTATCGTTGATTTTTACATTTTCAACAGTTTGTTAGACTTTGTCATTGTTTGACAGTTCATTAACTTCATCTGAGTGAGATACAAATTTGTTAATTTAACTCTTGTCACTGATTTAAATGAATCTGTCAGTTTTCTCTCTTTTAGCAATTGAGTTCTCATTATCTATTTGTTTTGTTTCTTTAACGTGTCCAGAGGGTCGTGATTTTTTATAATTAATTTCATCAAAAATTACATCACGTGCTATAATCATTTTGTTCCTACAATTAATACTTTATAACCGTTATGCTCATAGCCAAAAAAGGTCCCCTTGAATGATTTAGTATAAAATTTATCATTTTTTTCTTATTGTAAATGTAAACAGCACAACGAAAATTCTCAAATGATTTAATCTTGGTTTTTTGTTATGCCAAAGCTCAAATGGAGTTTTATGAAATAGCTTTTCTTGTCAAATTAAGTAAATATGTTGCAGTTAAAATAGCCTCGCTTCATTAATCTTTATTCCATTATGCAGTATGAATTGAAGTACGCGCTTGTTTAAGCAACGATCTATTCATTCGTTAAGAAATCGAATTCAGTTGAGGTGTATATGGGAATGCTAAATGATACTGGATGCCCCTCTGTGCATAAACGATTTTAAACTCATTTTAAAGATATTTATTACGGTTATCGTCATATAATTGAGCGATTTTCAAGTTAAAATGCGCTTCATCTTTTGCTATATAATCCTTAAAACATCCAAAAACCTCAAATTTACATGTCAATAGATAAACGGCCGAGTAATGGGTAAATTCATCAATAAAAGTAACGAAATAATTTGTATCATCTATTGTTACCGGACTTATTGACCCGCATACGTCAGTGTGTACTAAAAATAAAGGTTGTGTAACGTGAGATGTGCACCTCGCACTTGAAAAAGAAAGACGTGCTTGCTTACCGTATACACAAGCTTCACAAACTGCATTTGTGGGATATATTGATTCTAATCCATTGCAGTCAAAAAGCAAATTGTTTCTTTTAATCTCAAGAAATTTCGTTTCGTTTAAATGACCTAATCGTTCATGTCAAATTTTATATGAGTTTAATGATGTGTCATTATTATTAATTAATATTTGATTACACATCTTTTTCCTCAATTGAAATTCTATGTATAATAAAGAATTTTGTAACTCACCAGTTGCCAAAGTTTTGTTACCCTTATTTATAGTAACGTTACCCGTATCACTGAAAAGAACATTCATGCTTGTCTGTTGCAAGCGGCGAACGGAGAGCAAGTTGTACCGAACAGCCGATGTATAGAGAACACTGTCCAAGGCCCCAGATACTCCTAGATTAGTTACAACTTTTATGACTCTTTTCTTCGTTGCAGCAATCTTCTCGCCTTTCTTCGCCATGGTGATCTGAAGTGGTACAGCCAAATCCTCAGGTGCCGTAAAAACATCCAGTCTGTTTACTATATGGTCCATTGCCCCAGAATCCAATATAAAACGCACTTGATCTGATGCACTTGATTCACTGATCAATGAATTTTAACAACATTCATGAATGCAAAATAGTCGTTGTTGTCATGAGTTTGCACTGTTTGCAGTATTCGTGAACGTTCTTCAGTTGTCTTGATTTTGTTATGATAATAACAGTCTTTCTTCTCGTCATTTCTCCTGCCGCAGCGATCAAATTTTTTCGCATTCAATTTGTTGAATTTTTCTCCTTTCTTGAATGTTTTCCTGAGATTGAAGCCTTGATCATTTTTGTTGAATTTCCTTTTATTACGGAAATTCTTTCCGTTGTTAATATTGTCGCCGTCGTTGTTGTTGCTGTTATTATTCTTCGCGTTCTTTGAATTATATACAATTTGCATTTTTTCATTTTCTTGAGTTTCTACGCTCAAGACTTTTGCACTGGTGTCACTTTTATTTTATTTTTATTTTATTTCATAATCCAGCAATTTATTTTTAACATATAAAAGCTGCATTTGTTCATCAGGATAATTTTCAATTGCTGCTGCAATAGAATCGAATGAAGGTGGTAAAAATTACAAAAGTGTTGTCATCTTTTCATCATCATCGAATGTTTTTTCCAGTGGCAGATCGATATTCAATCAATAAATCATCCAACAATAATAATTGATTTCCAAAAGGAATATTATTCTTGATTTTGCAGTTTTCCATCTTCTTTTTAACGGCAATTTTATATGCAGCACTTTTCCGATCATAAATTAAATCGAGTTTGTTAATTACGCCAGGCGCTCTATCTACTTCAGATGCAGTTAGCACTAATGAGTCATGCAAATGTCTTCTAATTATGCTCTTTGCAATCCTTTCCTTTTTCTTCCATTCGGCATTTATTGTTTCTGGAAGTGGACGTTCAAGAACTGTCAAGGCGTCTTATTCTTTAACTAATCCGCGAATTCGGTGTTTCCATGAAACGTAGTTTTCACCATTGAAAAGTGTCATTCCCGGAGCTTTCTTTGTTTCGACACTCATTGTCACTGGTTACACTAGCACGAGTTTACTCAAAAAGTTTTATTGTCTATCATTTCCAGTTATAACTTTATTTGATTATTTATTTATTCAATTGTTTATAAGTTACCTGGGCCTATAATCTATTGGGGCACGCTTAAAGTTAAATAGATATTGAAACAAATGAATAAATAAAAACTTTTTACTTGAGGTGAATTAGTTGAAAAGACTTTTATTTCATCAAAACGTGTTAACTCATTAGAGAGAAGGAAGCGACTGACTTGATGCATTGGTCCACAGGCGAGGGCCTCGTAGACATGACATGTACAGAGCCAGGAGGCGATACGAAATATTAAACTACTAGGCAGTCTGATAAGTACCTGAAAATTCTAAGAGATGGCATTAGTATTCACTAATGTGAACCATTTTCGCCGAGCTTGATCCTTCAAATGACGCCTGTCAAAACTTCAGCCATTTATGTTTACGCATTTACAAGTTACAGCACTGAGAAGCGACTAACCTCCGAGTTTTTTTTAATATGGAAAAGTCTGAGTTTCGAGTTTTGATCAAACACTACTATCTTCGTAAGAAAACGATATCCGAGACTAAGGCCAAGCTGGATAAGTATTACCCGGACTCTGCACCGTCGATTGGAACGATTCATAAGTGGTTTACCGAGTTTCGTTGTGGCCGTACGAGCACAGCTGATGCTGAACGATCTGGGCGCCCAAAAGAGGTCACTACACCAGAAAATGTCGAAAAAATCCATGATATGATGTTGAATTATCCCAAAGTGTAATTGAGAGAGGTAACTAATGCTGTAGGCATATCATTGGAACGTGTGGGCAATATCGCGTGACAACTTCCCAGCAGAATTTGGCATTATTTTCGAGTAAGCCGACCGAGTTTTTGCGCCGATTCATAACCATGGATGAAACCTGAATCCACTACTACACTCCTGAGTCAACGCAACAGGCAAAACAGTGGGTTCCACCGGGCCAAAGTGCTCCGAAGCGTCCAAAAACGCAACAATGGGTCGGAAAGGTTATGGCCTTCGTATTTTGGGATGCACATATTGGGATGCATAATATTCGTGGACTATCTTGAAAAAGGTAAAACCATAACCGGAGCATACTATTCATCATTATTGGACCGATTGAAAATCAAAATCGCCGAAAAACGACCGCATTTGAAGAAGAGAAAACCGCTTTATCATAACGACAATTCACCAGACCTGGCCCCCAGCGACTATTACTTGTTCCCTAACCTGAAGAGATGGCTCACCGGTAAGCGTTTTTACTCAAATGAGGAGCTGATAGCTGAAACTGAGGCATATTTTGGAGACCTTCTGATCGAGTACTTTTCGGACGGTATCAAAAAGTTAGAAAATCGTTGGACTCGCAGTATCGACCTAAAAGGAGAGTATGTTGAAAAATAAAACCGACTTTGGCATAGTCCTGCCTATTCCACGCACATACACACAAAAAAAGTTTTTATTTACTAGATAACTTTGAAAAAGACTTCTAATAACGAACGCAAACCGAAAAATAAACCCAGAATCAATCTGAATCGCTGATCTCGTAGCACTAAAGAATTTCATGACAAATTTTCTATCGCTTATATGTTTATAAAAGCCCACTGTTTCCTACGTGTTTAAGCTAAGAACGATATGTGGTGTCACTCGATATTTTTTCTGTGTATAAGACGATGCTTGTACCATGGGAAGAAGTAACTACAAAAATGTTTGGAAGAAAACTGGTCGAGGGGCCTATTGTTTCGGCCGAGGCGAGCGGTGGTGATATAGTCTTCAACAAGACGCAGGGTTGGCACTGTGAACCCTCTGTAGTACCCACCATCGCAATACATTATAAAGAGAAATATAGACTCATGGAAAAGGAAGTAAATACAGGGTAGGAATAAATATTATGGCACTTCCGACTGAATTAATGCTAAATTTTTAAATTATTTAACTGATTCTTTTTTTGGTTTAATTGTAAATTATTGTATTTATTGTTGAGAAGTCATCTTTTTTTTGAAAATTCAACAGTTTAATGGAAAACTCATCACTTTTGGTTGAAAATTGCACTATTAATTTTGCGGTTAAGAACGCATTTCTTTGTTGTAAGTTTAACTATTTCGTTGAAAATGAAAAAAAAATTTTATTAGAAATCTAGTTTGTTTGTTGTTTTTTTGTTTCGAAATTCAAAATTCATTTTTAATTATGAATAATTTTTTTCTTTTGAAAATTCATCTTTAGACAAAAATCTTTAACAAAAACTGGCAAAGATTTTAAAAATCTAACCAATGTATTCATAAACAGGGGACTATTTTGATCTTTTGAATAAAATTGATCTCGGAGACCTATTAGAGCATACAGAAGTATTAGTGGCGATTGGTTTATAGCGGCGACTAGACGAACAGAGTCTGGACCAATCACTTAGCTCCATTTCAAACATTCGGCTTTGTTATTGGCGGCTGTCCAGATATCTATATACTTATCCTATACAACATTTTTCAGAGTGCTTTTCTAACACTCCAAATAATAAGAACTTTTCAGTTTAGTTTTTAGTTATCTATTTAAAAATTATTTTATATAAAGTTATGAAACACCCCTTTTGCATACTTATCACCAGAAATATTTTCAAACCGTTGTAATTCCATATTACTCTCCGCAGAAGCTGTATAGGTCTTCAAAGGTAGGTGATTCAGTTTATTAGATGAGACATTCAGTTTTTGAAGTACAAATTTTTCTAACAAGAGAATAATTTATTGTTTGAATACATGCAATGAATTATTTATAATAACATGGATAAATTCTAAACGAATAAATATACAAAAGATGGAATTTTAGTTCATGTTTTCATAATACCCGGTCCTCGCGGAAAAAAGTACGCTGTAAGACATACTCGGAAAAGTGAGGAAATATTACTTTGTGGCGTTGTAACGGAGCCTTTCGTGCAACCACAGATTAATGCTTACACTTTGGGAGAAATTAATGAACCGCACTGCTTCAAAATGTAAGATTTACTCTGTGAAATTGTGAATTTGTATCCAGATCGAATGGGGATGAGTGATAATTTAACAATGTCACCTAGTAATCCCTACTTTGTAGTAAGCGCTAGATACAGCTCGCATTGTACACGAAGTGTCTCGCAAGAGTAGAGGTTAAACTTTCGTTCAGTAATCCTTACTCCTTCTGGGAGCAAAAATTATAGTTTCGCATTAGAAATTTCTCGCATCAACAAGCAAAAGTTACAGTTTTGCCATGCGAGGCATATACCTTGAGCCAGTTTCACCAAAAAGTTCACACAGTTAACACACGAGACTAATTCTATAATCTAACTCAACACTACTACATACAACGCAATTCCCTAAGGCATAATATCGCACGCTGGCTATAGCAGTCGAAATGGTCCTTATATACTAACTAGCAAAATTCTCACCGCTTGTGAGAAACGACCAGTACCGGGCCAAAAATTGCTGGTGGCCTAAGTTAAATTTTATTTTATTACTTCAACGTCGAATATTTGTTTGATATGTTTCACTCAAATTTTATTTGGTAACTATCTCGTTTGATTATTTTTAATGTTAAGAATATTTAATTAAATTTAAATTTACTTTACATGTATTACTGTATATTCGTGTCGAAAGTTCTGTACACTTTTACTTTCTGTGAGTTTTATGAGTGCTGGAAGATTGATAATATGAGTAAGATGAATATTTTCCTCTAAAATAAATTGAAACATACATATAAAAAATAAATTGTAATTGGAGTCCAAAAAATGCATTTTGTTAGTTATAAAAGAAGATACTGCATCCATTTTTTTCTTTTTCATACTCTTAAAATTTATAACTTGAAAAGTGAAATATTTTTTAAAATATTAAAATATGTGGCAGAAAACAACATTGCTTGTTAAAAAAAATACTTTTGAGTTGAAAATTCCACATTTCTGTACAAAATTCATGTTTTAGGTTGAAAATTAACTCTGTTGTTAAAAAATCATATATTTCGTTTAGAAATTTAACTGTTCTGCCCCTCACAAAAACAGGATATACCGGGATATCCCATTTGATCCAATTTATCTCGCATTTTGTCCCAAGAATATCCAAGGGATAACCTGTCGGATTTCCCGCAAGGCGAAAATTTGGATATCCTAAGGATAACCCCAGGACAACCAGAATATCCCTGGGACGTTTCCGGGATATTCAAATGTCCTAATTAGGATATAGAAAATCAATTGATATTCTTCTTGGAGCATTTGAATATCCAGGAAACGTCCTAGGGATATCCTGGTGTTATCCCAGGCATATCCAAATTTCCGTCTTGCGTGATATCCGATGGGTTATCCCTGGGATATCCTTGGGACAACCCGGTATATCCTATTGCTGTGAGGGGTAGATGATTAATCTTACTTCCTTCAAAATTCAACGATTTCGTAGAAAATGAATGTATTTTCTTGAAAATTCATCTGTTTTTATCAGAACAGCAATCTTTTTCGTAGAAAATTGATTTTTTTGGTTCAAAGATTAACCATTCGGTTATGTTATAACTTCTTCTCTTTTTTTTGCAAAAAGAGCATAAAAGAATATCTTAATTAGAAATGTATGTTCAAGCATTGAAATAACAATATAAATACTAAACACAAAGTTCATACGTCATCAAAATGAAAGTTTTTGTCAACTAAAATTTAACAACTTATGTAATATTGCTTTAAGATGAGATTGTACAACGTTTGTGGTTTTATTTTAAATCTTTCATCCCAAAAATTATCCATTTTTCTCCATTTATGATATTTAAAAAAAATAATTTTTTACGAATGAAAGAAAATAATTTTTATTTCATAAACTGTCTGAAATTTTAATTTACAGTTGCATGCTAAAAAAAAGTGTGTTAAGAAATAATATAATTTCGACATGTATTGTAAATTATTACAAAGTTTTAAAATTTCTTAGTTTTTATTAGCTACATCTGTTGAAAAATAAAATATTTTAAAATGAGGTTCAAAGAATATTTCTTTTCGTTCAAACAAATTTTCGTATGTAAGTGATAGAAATCCATAGAAATTTTCATCTGTAAACCTAGTTCTTCTTTAATTTCTTGAAAATAACTTTTAAAACATCCTTTTCGCTTCTTATTTATTCTAAAATACTTTTCGTACGATGCGAAATAAATTACTTAAGAGTTATACAGGTTTTTGAATTTTGTATCTGTCACTGGAATTCCAGACTGCCGCCGATTGGTTTTTTAAAGACTTTTAGTTGTTATAAAGGAATCGTTTAATTGAAGGAATTGTTATCAAGCAAAACGAATCTTGTATACTTGTGCATGATTTCTTTTAATCTTTCGATAAATTAGAAATTTGAAAAATCGTTTGAAATATGGCAGCTAAACCTCAAAAAAGTCCGTCTCATTCAAAAAGAAGGAAACCCATTCAATGTGACCTTGCTGGAAATGTTCATTACAGTACATGATAGATTCGAAGCTGTTTGAGAAAATAACCGATTCATATAGTCGCAAACCGATTTAGTTTTAGCTTTCTGAATCTGCAAATGACAGATACGCAATTCACAGAGTTGTCTTTTGAATGGATTCTTTTTTTCTTGAAGTGTGTACGGCAGATATGAAGTTTATTATAATCTCAATACAACTTTTAGTTTTAATTAGAAAAATAATTACCAATTGATAATTAATTATAAAAATAAATTTAATATTGTAAAAAATAAAACAAATCTCGCTCAGCGAATAACACTGTTTGAAAATGGAGATATTATAATCTCGCCCAGTAACATTTATTTCCTCGATACACACTGTACCTCTAACACTCTGAGTTAGCACTTGAAAGAGTATGAAAAAGGAGATGTTACAATTTCACACTGCAAAATTGTTGCTGGGCGATGCCCTATATTGCTGTACCAGATTACTATTTCAAACTTCACGATCTACTTTGTATCCCACTACCCATCGTAGTATGCAAGGGGATAGCTTACAAGTTGTAAAGTGTATAATTCACCATTTTTTATTCACAAGGGGAAAACGTAACGTCTACCAGCTTGTAAGTGAAACATTACAATGCGGAGCAGTGATTTAAACAGCGTATACCAATGATATTCCACTTTACAGTGCCAAACTTTTTCTAGTACCTGCATTTCTCTTCCTAATGTATCGCGTAATAGGTACTTTAAAGGGATCGCAGTGTAAACCTTGCATCTTGTTGAAGAAGATTGTACCGCCAGTGTTTAAATCGGTCGTAACAATAGGCACCCGACGTCCGGGTCACGGGGCTGGAGGAGCACCCCGTGGTAGCTTTTACCCCTGCTCCATAGCTTATTAGCAAATGTATTATTTTATAACGCTCCAATTGGGGTCCTTGATGTACACGGATCAACTAGAAAAAGTTTAATTCATTTTCTACAAAAAATATCTCCAGCTACTCTCACGTAAACCGAGCTACGCTCTGAAACTAGAGGTTAGGCATTTCATAGGCTTTCAAAAATCCTTATTTTCTGTCACCTCCTATGAAAGTCGTCCGATTTCCCTCTTTAGTCCGCAGAAACATTTAAAAGATTCTTTTTTAAGTATTGTCAAAATCTTTGTTTCATACAGCGTAAAACCTCGTTCATATGTACATTAATTTCTTCTTTATCCCATGGTCCTTGAAAATGAAAATAGTTTTTGGCTGCCTCTGAAAGTGGAGAACCAGATTGCAGTTTAAATTTTCATTTCAAATTATACGTTATTTCAAATGGGGACCGTACTTAAGTAACGTAACGGAATAATTAGGCAAGGTGTCCGAGAACTTTATTTTCAAAATTATTCCCTGATTTTTCCTTGACCATTATTTAATTTGTTAGATCATTAATATATATAATAATAATAATAAATAATAATAATATATATAATATAATATATAATATATGAAATACAACAGTGTTTCAGATAAAAATTTATTAATTTATTTTACACAAAAAATGTCTTTTCTATTATTATAAAAGGATTTTCCACTAAACAATTACATTTTCAATGAAAAAAATAAGTCTTTAATCAAAACATAACATTTTTAACAAAGCAGTTTCACTTTTACCAAAGTAACTGCATTTTCACTTAAAAAAGATGAATTTTTAACAAAACTGAAGAATTTTCAGCCAAAAAATATGACTTTTCAACAAAATGGTTAAATTTTCAACCAAACGGTTGCATTTTTATCCAAGAAAGATGTAATTACTGCTAAAATAGGTGAAAATAAAAATAAAAAAAGACAAAATTTCAAAAAAGGGTTGAATTTTCAACCGAACAGCTGCATTTTTATTCCAAAAAATAACAATAATTTTAAAATAGATTAAGAAAAAAAAAAAATTCAAATTTTCATCCAAAGAAGGTTCCAGTTCACTTTCTGACACGAAAATCAGAATTATAACAATAAGTTCATTTTCTGCTAAATAGTCGAATTTTTAACCAAAAAGTATGAATTTTTAAGAAGATTGTTAAATTCTCAACCAAAGAATTGTATTTTTGTCTAAGAATAATGAAGATTCTACTGAAACAGTAAATTTATTAATAAAAAGTCAAATTTTCAAAAAAGAGTTAAATTTTTTTCCAAAAAGATTTTAATTGACTTTTCAACAAAAAATACGGATTTTAAACTTGAAGCAAAATTTTTGAGAAAAACTAGTTTTCATCTAAAAAATACTTTAGTATAATAATTAACAAACAAAATATAAATTTTAAACAAAAGATGAATATTCTACGCAAAGGGTTGAATTTTTAACATAGAAAAAAAACAATTTTGAACCCCCTTCCGTAACAGATCGTAACAAAATGTATCGACCCCTCCTCCTTAAACTAATAAAGATAAATATTATAAATTATAAATTTATCTACATGTATTACCTACCTATAAATATGTACTTCAAAAATTTCAAAAATATAGCGTTTTAAAGAAAATATGAACAATTTCTTATAATAAACGTTATTAGTTTTTAAAACTCAAATTATCGTCGCTTTAAATGAATACAATAAAATAGGTACATACACTCGCGTTTGATCATATAAATCTCATTATTTTGTTTTTATGGCTGTAAATACACATATTTGTAAAATTGACATTTTGTCTTTAAATTTGCAGAATTTTAAATTTTTCGATATTTAAATTTAAAATATTAGAATTCAAAAGAGTTTGGATTGTATGATTTAATTCATCAATATGTATGGTTGTAAAAATTATATAGCTTTTCTTTTCATTATTTTTTAAATGATATAATTTATGTAGTCCTTAGCGTTTCTTAGTATTTTAAGAGTCGGACACCGCCTCTGATTTCATTTTTACTCAAAAGATTAGATTTAAATAGTACTTACGAAACAAGAGGTTTGCAACTTTTGTATCGCTAGTGGTCCTCAAGGGAGAGTTGAGACACGGGGTACTCCAAATCTGACTGGCGCCGCTATACCGGCACTAGTTAAACTTGTATGAGTTTTGATAGGAATGAGTTGGCACGATTTTCAAATCTAAATTTTATTCTCAACAGGATTTAATACAGAATAGACACAACACTCAAACAAGAATATAAAAATTATTTCTTGAAAAAAAGATCCTGCTCCATCTTCACTCCATTCGGAATCGAACCACAAAACTTCTGATCTCTGATCTCTGATGATATAGCAGATAAATTAAAAAATAATAACAAGAACATTATCAATTTAGAGGAAAGATTAGTTATTAAGGTTAGGGAAACATAATATTTACTTTGAAACACATATACTTCAAAATTTTCATAAACAAAAGAATTTAAAAAAATAAAAAAAATGTTTGTCATTTGAATTTTTTACCGAAACTAAACCCTTTCTCTGATAATCTTGTAGGGCATTCAAAATCAAGATTTTTCTTTTCTTGACTTTTTTCAGATTGTGCGTTATTTAACTTAAAATGTTCATTTTCTTGTTTTTGGGAATTTTGTAAATGCTATAACTTTGGTAATTTTTGGTTTTGTGAAAAAAAGTAATTAGGATAAATTGTTCGTATTTTTGAATAATGTGAATATTCGTACGGAAAATTTTTGAATTTAAAAAAAAATGGTCTAAAAAAATGCAAAATGCGCTAAATTTTTGAATTTTTATCTAAATTGCTTGGCTAACGAACTTGGCTTTTAGTTTAGGACACTCACTGAGAAACCTATATCGCATGAATTACAATATATACCGTAATTCTTGCGCTATATATCGTAATTATCGCATTATTATAGCGCAAAGCCGTGATATCGTACATTGGAGGTCCGTCCACTCAGCTCCGCCGCCAAGGCAAATTATAAAGTGGAATACGCCATATTTTTTTTCTTTTTTTTTTGCTAATTTTTGATAATTTTATGTTAAGAAATTTTTTTTGCTCTTTAAACTTCGGATAAAAGGGTGGCGGCGCTAACAGGACATCCACTCAGCGCCGTCACCTACGAAAACTCACTAAAAATGATTAGAATGTCATAAACGATAAGTGGAGATTTTTTACTTTTTTTGCTCTATGATAACATATATTACGTTTCCCAAAAAACTACCCCTAAGTCTTACAAAACGACTACCGTGATCAAAAACTTTTTCAAAATGGGAAAACTACCTTCAACATTGTAAACATGTTTTAGGGCTTCAAATTAATCACATGACACTTGAAAATTTCGCGCTTCTTATAATTTCCCTAAAACTACCCTTCTATGTGAACGTATGCAGAAGAACATTTATATGTATGAAAAAGGCATTCAAAATAATCAAACTTAGAAGAAACTGTTAGTCGATATTTTTTTGCTCTTTTTTTGCTCTTTAATAATATACAATACGTTTCCTAAAAACTAGCCTTAAGTAATACATACTCACTTGTCGTGATAAAAATTGTTTTAAAAGTTAAAAAACCACCTTGAAAAATATAAAAATAATTAATGACTCAAAATTAATAACATGAAACTTGCATATTTCTCTGTCATTATAATTGCCCCCGAAACTACCCTTCCACGTGAACCTATGCATCGGAACATATATATGTATGAAAAAAGCAGAAAAAAAATACTAATAATAATAATAATAATAATAATAATGTAATTAATTTGGAGTTCTAAATCAATTTTACATTGTTCAAGGTGGTTTTACAACATTTAAAACGTTTGTACGACGAGGGGTGAGTATGTATGGCTTAGGGGTAGTTTTTGGGTAATGTATTATATGTGATCGGAGAAGAAAAAGGAGCAAAAAATATCACCTAACAGTCTCTTCTAATTTTTATTATTTTTTATCCTTTTCTCATACATGTATGTTCAGCTGCTTACCTTCACGTGGAAGGGTAGTTATTGGGGGAAATTATTAAAAGGGGGAAATTTTTAAATGCAATGTAATTAATTTGAAGCCCTACATAATGTTTACATTGTTGAAGGTAGTTTTCCCATTTTGAAAACGTTTTTGATCACGGGGGGTAGTTGTGTAAGACTTAAAGGTAGTTTTTTGGAAAACGGAATATATGTAATCATAGAGAAAAAAAAGCAATAAAATCTCTACTTATCGTTTATCGCATTATAATAGTTTTTAGTGAGTTTTTGTAGGTGGCGGCGCTGATTGGACGGACCTGTACATTGCAAGTTTTTACATTATATGCCGCATAATTGTGCAATCTATAGCGTAAGAATATTAGTTTATGACGCTAACACATTGTATTTCTTTACTTGTGATCTCGCGAGTGTTTGAGTAGTGAACAAGTGATCACAGGAAAAATTAAAGATAAAGTTTACATCGATTCCAGGTGAAGGATTAACCGGAACAAAAGTTAACCTTGCCAGATAAACTTTACATGAATTAAAGATAATTTCTGATTTTTAATCCCTCCTGGATAATCTTTCGCCTTATAATCATTCCATTTTTATTTGAGTTGTTGCGATAATTACGACGCCAGCGCTATCCATCGTCGCTTAACTTCATTAAATTGGAGAGAAATCGGGATTCCCTTTTGTCAGTTAATTTTCGCGCTTTTGCTAAATGGCTTATAAATATGTCGTTTCTTCTTTAACAAATAACATTACTGATAACAGTTTCTGATTAGATATTTCCATTCACAATTTGAAATCGTTCGAAATTTTTTCGCTCTTAAAAAGTTGTCGCCCTAGCCTTGCCTGTTGGGTAGATCCAACACTGTGAATAATTTAGTTTCTGTAAAAAATTAAACATGTAATTGATCTGAACGTTTAAAAATTTGTTATTTTGATGTTATGTTAGTATATCAATACTTAATTCCTGTAATCATGACATTGATCTAAAAAAAATTTCAAATGTGGTTCAAGACTAGATTATTAATTCTTCTTGTACAAAAAGTTACACCTAGAAGAACTGTATATCATCTGTTTATATAAAAATGGATCAATCGGACCGACCATAAAACAAGGATAATGGATAAATATATATAAAATTCATTACGTATTAGATACATTGCTTATAAAAAATACGTGATTAAAATAAATAATTGTATACAATCACAGAATTGCTACCAAGTGTTAAATAGTACATACTAGGCAGTCTGATAAGTCCCTGAAAAATGAAACACGGAGACGTTTTTTTGGCCAAAGTCGGTTTTATTTTTCAACATACTCTCCTTTTAGGT
>NC_046659.1:44599421-44602981 GCF_010883055.1 Belonocnema kinseyi | reverse complement strand
TCATTTTTTATCTCATATGGAGTTAAACCCTTTAAATGAAAATGTTTGATTACCGCTCTGAACTCGTTTTTTTTCCATTTTTCTTAACGAACTATTTTTTTTTCAATTGGTTATAAAAACACTTAAACTCAGAAGATGTGCACTGTGACTGCACCATATATCTAGTCGGGAGTGGTGCTGACTGAAAACAGATGATTTGGAGCGATTCGCGCGCCGTCTGTTGGTCATTCTAAGGACTTATTGAACTACCCTCGTACCATCCTCAACCGGTATTATCAAAACCAAGTGAGAACAATCATGCAATCTAATGAGAGCAAAATGACTAATATAGTATATTGGGTATCCTGGTTTCTTTTTTACACCATTATCAAAGAACTGGACTGCAGCAAAGTGCTTGATAGAGGATATTATAGCTTGAGGTTAAATCTGAACAACTAGAACCTTAGTGAAAGTATACAGAAACATTTTCGGAGTTACTGGTCAGGGACTGTTACTACAACTTATATCGTTAGGCCCGAGCGCTCATCCACCTGAGCAGTTAGGTAGTAATTATTATTATTACACTCCTAAGCACTATATTTAAAAATACAATGTGAATATTTAAGAAGTGTCGAAAATAATGCTGGTTTAAAAATTGAAAATGGCGTCACATTTCCTTGAGGCTCTCAGTAATTTTTATACTCGGAGTATATTTTTTTGTCCTTGGAGTATCCTGATTACCTAATTTTGAAGAAAGAAGGCTTTACTAAACGAAGAGTGTATTATTTTTTTCTGTTGTCAGTAATATTCTCACAAAGTTCAGGTGGTTAATTTGCAGTTGTCCCGGCCGTTTTCGGCCTGTGTGTTTCTCGGAGCATGTTCCCTGTTGACATTGATGAATTTGAAATAAATCAAAATGTGCTAAAATTGAGCACAGAGGACCTTCAAGCTGATTTTTCTCTGCGCAGGAAGAAAACTTTAATCTCCATAACGTGCAAAAGCCCAAAGCCAAAGAAAATATGGAAAGAAATGACACGGCTTTGTTGATTTAGGATATCTTTAACCAAGCTCCGAGTAAAATTGAGGGGTTTCTAAATTTGTATCTCGTTATTTAAAATCCACCATATACTCCTGTTAAAACAATTTCAGTAACTAAAAAAAATCATGAAATGAATGAGAATTAATCTTCTTCAAAAAGTTAGGCATACTGAGTCTAATTTAAACCCCTAATTCTCTTCGGCAATCCTGACTCAAAAATAGATATTCTCACTCCATAAAGTCTCTAATTCTATTACTTGGCGCTTCCATTTCCAATTACAAGATCTCTCGTATTAGAATAGTTGAAGGACTTCCCACTGTCCTCCCTATAAACGAGTTAAGGTAACGCAGCTTCTCTCATTCCAATTATTGAAGCTTCCAGATTATATAAGGAAGGTCATAAAAGTAAACCGATTATTGTAAAAATCGTTTGGTTACCTTTGATTGATAACTCCTTCTCCAAGTTATAAAATTCTACTGTATATAGGGTCTCTCCATACATACCGCTTCTAAAACGTTGGTATAGCTGTGCTAGATATGGTCACTTGGAAGCTAAGTTTAAAACCCCGCGATGCTTATTCTGCGGTGAAAAAGCTTATGTGGATATCAAGATCAAGAAAGTAGACTAACAAAACTCACGCCCCCTCTAGAATCTCAACCGTGTTTCCTCCTCCAACTTCACAGGGAAAACCTAAACACAATCCTAATTCTTTTCTCATCTCTGTTCACCTTCTGTAAACCCTTTCGATAATGTCATTTACATTGTAACCAGACAAAATTTTAACCTCAAAAAATAGTATTTTATTGCTCTTCTTTTATGTTTATATTTTGATTTTGGCTACCCCTGCTGCGTAGCAGGGGTAGCAGCAGATACTCCAAGGGCATTTTTTTTTAGGTTTAAGAACCTAGGATTAATCGCGTTCCGTTTTTTACATCCACGCTACCCACAACTGATTTAAAGGGCTGAAGCTAACCCGGGAAAAAACCTCGCCCAGGGCCAGTTACTGGTGCCCAGTTACTTGTGTCTTGAGTGTCTGGATGGCGCACGTGCGCCTGGCGCCTAACAAAACGTTTCTATGTTTTTTTTAGATGTAAGATTTGAAGATTTTTACTAGTTAATCGGTGTGGTGTGGTTTAGTAGGCGTAATCCCCCCCCCCCGTAATATATGTTTACAACATACTAAACCATCCTACTAACTTCTCCTCCCCCATCACTCCACTGATTCACAAAGACAAAACTTTAAATAAATGACTTCCTCTGCTATGAATTTCTTCCAGTGCTTTGCTCCTCCCTCATCTCTTCCAATCAGTGGACTTTTAGGTCAACCTATTAGCTCTCTGCTGAACAACATGTATCCAACTACCACGGCCGCTTTTATTTATCTATAATGAATAATCTGAAAAAACTAGTCATTATCTTATTAAATGGAATTTGACTAATGGATTAAAAAATATTTTTTCCATGGAATTGTAACAATATTAGAAACGACTTTCCATTTAATATTGGTGGTGGTGTTATTATTGCTACTAGGAATGATATTATGCTTTCTGAATAAAAAATTTCTGAAGTCCGTAACCATTTAGACACCCTGACTATTCCCATCCACTCTGGTATCGGCGAACTATTGACCATTAATGTTTATACCATAGTAGCAACTTCTGGTTTGTATGACAGGCGCCAGAGTCCGGCCCATATTCTGATCTCTCTAGTCGACCAGACTGGCGGGAGAAATCATCAGACCAAACGAAAAAAAAGTTTGGTGAATAAAGAAATCAGATTCTGGTGTTTAGTTTAAACACTAGTAATTATTGTAGAATTTAATTAATGTACATTATTCCACATTTCGCATCAAATTAAAAAAAAAATACAAACATTTTTTATAGGAAACTCAGTTTTAAGCTGTTTTTACCTGAATATACTAGGCAGTCTGATAAGTACCTGAAAATTCTAAGAGATGGCATTAGTATTCACTAATGTGAACCATTTTCGTCGAGCTTGATCCTTCAAATGACGCCTGTCAAAACTTCAGCCATTTGTATTTACGCATTTACAAGTTACAGCACTGAGAAGCGACTAACCTCCGAGTTTTTTTTAATATGGAAAAATCTGAGTTTCGAGTTTTGATCAAACACTACTATCTTCGCAAGAAAACGATATCGGAGACCAAGGCCAAGCTGGATAAGTATTACCCGGACTCTGCACCGTCGACTGAAACGATTCATAAGTGGTTTACTGAGTTTCGTTGTGGCCGTACGAGCACAGTTGATACTGAACGATCTGGGCGCCCAAAAGAGGTCACTACACTAGAAAATGTCGAAAAAATCCATGATATGATGTTGA
Organism: Belonocnema kinseyi; assembly: GCF_010883055.1. Taxonomy (NCBI): domain Eukaryota; kingdom Metazoa; phylum Arthropoda; class Insecta; order Hymenoptera; family Cynipidae; genus Belonocnema; species Belonocnema kinseyi. The sequence goes on along the minus strand of NC_046659.1, from coordinate 44,599,623 downwards.
ATGATCCCAAAGTGAAATTGAGCAAGGTAGCTAATGCTGTAGGCATATCATTGGAACGTGTGGGCAATATCGTGCTTTCAGTTTTGGGCATGAAGAAGCCCTGCGCGCGATGGGTGCCGCGTTTGCTCACAGTGGACCAAAAACGAATTCGTGTGACAACTTCCCAGCAGAATTTGGCATTATTTTCGCGTAAGCCGACCGA
>NC_046659.1:44587319-44599321 GCF_010883055.1 Belonocnema kinseyi | reverse complement strand
ATAGAGCTCCCAGGAGATTATGTTGAAAAATAAAAAAAAATTTACCCAAAAAAAATTGTTTTTATACTTCATTCTAAGGACTTATTGAACTACCCTCGTATCAACCTGATCGGTAAAGCATCCGATATGCAGAGGTCTCTATCTAAGGACTTTAATGCATCCGTTTTGAGGTTCCGCCACAGTTTTATATTAGCGGCTAGCTGACCAAAATATCTCAGCTCCTTTCCTTGGAGTATTGGCCACTTTCCGAAATAGGGAAGCGTAGTTGTAACGTGCTACATGGTACACGTGACACGGCATGTTCCCCTTTCAGCAATAAATACTGACTTAAAGTGGTGGCAGTGAGGCAGTACGTGATTGGAAAACTGCACTGTAACTTATCACCGAGTCCTTGGTTAGCACAGTGGTAGCTCTTTGGGCTTCGAGCCAGCGCAGCAGCCAGGGGTTTGATTTCCTAGGCCGGAGTCAATTTTACTTTTTTTAACAATTTCATTTTTACTAACGTTAACTCGTTAGGCTTCCAATACTCTACAGTCGCATTTCCTCTTTGTTCCCAGATGTAGCTTTTTGGTTATAGACCATAAATACCGGGACAGCCCGTGTAGAAAGTTTCCCCAAGAAATTCCAAATTATCACCAAAAATGCCTCAGGCATATCGGTCTATAATCATCTGAAAGAGGTTTAATGTATTTCTATTTGATAATATTAAGTTTTTAATAATAATATCGTTTTAAAGAAGCTAGGCTGCCCAAAATATCACCTTAAGACAAAGATGGACCAAGAATTATTGGGATGCATGAATCTTAAGTATGAGGTTATCTTTTTATAATATAATATACTTTTTTACGTTCACGTCATCTCCCCAAAAGAAAAAGTATTTCTCTATTAACCATGAGCAGTCTAATTATAATGGAAATTTAAATGCCATGCCAAAATCCGCGATTTTCTTTTCAAGCTGATAAAATAATTTCATACAAGGTAGTATCTGCAATCTAGCGATACGCGATATCGGATCAATTAATCCGTCCGTGAAAAGTGAACAACCAACATTTTTTCGAAAATCAGCTGAGAGAATGGAGAATCTCTGAAGACCGCTCTTAATGCTAAATCAATAGGCAGGCTCTGCCAACAAGTTAATATGTTCCTTACCTAAACATGCCGGTCTGTACGAGCAATCCATCACTCTCACAAGGGCACATATTGCACCGAAAGCGTCATCGAATAGCATTTTCCAGCTTGTCTCACAAGTTTTTTGTGCCGACATATGGTCACCAAAAGCGCAACATTTTTCGCGGGAGGGGTATAATTCCAATACAAATTTTTTTGAATGAACCTCCTCGAGAGAAGACACCTAAGTCCGACGTCGCGTGGATCTCAGAGAACCTGGAGCCACCCTAAGAAATGAACGACCTGCAGAAGAGACGACAACTCAACTCCACCCATTGAATATGTTAAATATTTTACCATAGCCATAAAACCTTTTTTACGATTTTTTAAATTAAGAAATGATAGAAGGACAAGAAAGAGAGGCTTGAAAAAATGTCAGAATTCCCCATTATATATTTTTAAAGGTAATTTTCTTATTGTTTTCAAAAGGTACGAAGAAACTAGAAAGATAAGTTTCTTGTCATAATTTTTCTCACGTAGTTCACAGTAAAAGAAATAATTTACTATTTTCTTTGTTTATAATAGCATAAATAGCGATCATTTGACACCGTTTTTTAATGTTTAAAAAAATAGTTTAAGCTTCTTTTAAGGAAAGAGAACTTCTTTTTGTATTCTAGGTCAATAGTCACGAAACCACATTTTTAAAAAATTGGAATTTTTCTCAACTTCGCAAGATTTTTCATGTAACGACAAGATGGTTTAACTTTACAAAAATTTTGTTTTTGTAGGACCGTCCACATACGCCGCGGGTTTGTACATGGCGGGAAAAAACCCAGAAAACTCGAGCTTTTGCAGGTGGTACAATAATATACATCAAGAATTATCCTATCCACCAACTGAGGTCATTTGGAGCCCAGGGGCTGGAGAAAAGGGGCCTTATAGAATTCTTCCGTTCATCATAGGAGAATCCATAAGAACAGAGGAGCTTCCAGAAGTGACCTTATGTACTCATGCAACCGCTGATCAGGTTTATCACATTGTTGAACTTGCTAAAAGGTGGGAGGGTCCTTTGAGTTTCTCCATATTTGCACCTGGCCTTGATGCTGGCTTGGCAGTGGCTCTATTGGATCGTGCCTGTCGGTGCGAACCTGCTATGGAGAAGGTGCTGGCCTACTCATTAATGAATTATTTAAATGTAATGAAAATTTCAGAAATTGCGAATCGTGAATTTTAATTGCATGAAATTATTTTCAAATGAAAAAATACATTACACATAAAAAGTTGTTCTTTATAAAGGGATGAAAAATGTGCAATTTTAAGTTGGATTTATATAAATTGTATAGTATTATACAGGGTGGACACGCTGGGGCTTACATACATGGCGATCTGAATGCTAACCAAATTGCACAACAGTAGGGGAGAAGCCTTTATACAGGGGTATTTTCATATTTCGCGCTTTTAAAATTGAATTCGGATCGGCCATTCGGCCAAGTCCGTGTATCTTCGGATCAAGTTTATCATAGTTTCCATGGTTGCGTTCGAAACTTCAACATAGGTTATGTTACATAGTAATTACAAATAATAAAAGTGTTTAATTAATAATGAAGTGAGACATGTGACCTGAGAAGTAAACGTCAGCTTTCTTCTGTGACAATAATATTATGGAATCGTTGCAGACTGACAAATACTATAAAATGGTAATAATATTCTGCGATTTTAGTGGGCGAAGAGTGAATTGTGTTAAGCGCTTATTTGCGGCGTAAAAAAGGTATGTTAAAAATAGACAGTATATTTTTTAAGTAAAGTGAATAAAATATTACATGCGAAAACTTTCAATTGACATTACTTACAATTCCTTACAACGATTTGGGTGAAAAGGTGAATCCGAACAGAACCTCAAAATAATGACAGATCGGCCCGGCATGTTTATTATACTTTCGATTGATTACTCTTTACCAAAGAAATGTTTTGTGATTTTGTATATTTATTACTGGCAGTCTCGGCAGTAATAATTTAAACAATAATTACTTATTAATTATTTAGGAATCCTGACTTATTCATAATTTTAATAAGTAACACTTTATTCCTGAAATTAATAACTGATTTCCATTGTTTTTTTTCACAGATCGATCATAGATAAAATACACATCAGAAAATGCAGATGAATTTTGTGCATTTCAACTGGTTCATTTCAATTAACATTATTGGAAAATTGTTATCTCTAGACCTTATCCCAAGACTGGAGATTGTTTAGCCCAAAATTAATTCTAATTCAATCTGATGGTATAGAGAAGTATCAAAAAAATATCTCAAGGTAATTTATCTTATCTGAATTTTTATGAATAAAATATTCAGGCATTTTTTTGTATTTTAGAAAATGTTTTCTCTGGATCTCATACTAAAATTTGGTTTGATCAACCACTAGAATAAATTAGAGACTCGTTGGTGATCGAATTGTATCAGATATAAATCTAGAAAGATATTTTAGGCCAGAATTGTTATTCCAATTTTTCAGAAATTATCTTATTTGAAAACATACTATCTCTGGATCTGATTTCCAAACTTTCATTCAATCAGCCTCGAAAATTAATTCTAATTCATTTTGATGGTATGGCTTTGTCAAAAAGATATCTTGAAGAACTTTAACTAACCTGAATTTTAATTAATAAAATATTTAGGGATTTTTTTGTATTTTAGAAAATGTTTTCTCTGGACCTCATCCTAAATTTTGGTTTAGTCAACCAATAAAATAAATTAGAGACTCGTTGGTGATCGAATTGTATCAGATATAAATCTAGACAATATATTTTAGGCCAGAATTGTTATTCCAATTTTTTCAGAAATTATCCTATTTGAAAAAATGCTATCTCTGGATCTGATTTCCAAACTTTCATTCAATCAGCCTCAAAAATTAATTCTAATTCATTTTGATGGTATAGCTTTGTCAAAAAGATATCTTGAAGAAATTTAACTAGCATAAATTTTAATTAATGAAATATTTAGGGATTTTTTTATATTTTAGCAAATGTTTTCACTGGGCCTCAACCTAAAATTTTGTTTAGTCAACCAATAAAATAAATTAGAGACTCGTTAGTGATAGAATTATATCAAAAATAAATTTAGACAAGATGTTCTACGCTAGAATTGCTATTCCAATTTTTTTATAACTTATTTTATTTTCGAAAAATGCTATCTCTGGATCTGATTTCCAAACTGGCATTCAGTCAACCTCGGAAATTAATTCTAATTCATATTGATGGCATAGGTTTACCAAAAAGATATCTCGACGAAATTTAGATTGCCTGAATTTTAATTAATAAAATATTCAGGCATCTTTTTGTATTTTAGAAAATGTTTTCTCTGGATCTCATATTAAAATTTGGTTTCATCAACCACTAAAATAAATTAGAGACTCGTTGGTGATCGAATTGTATCATATATAAATCTAGACAAGATATTTTAGGCCAGAATTGTTATTCCAATTTTTTCAGAAATTATTCTATTTGAAAAAATGCTATCTCTGGATCTGATTTCCCAACTTTCATTCAATCAGCCTCGAAAATTCATTTCAATTCATTTTGATCGCATAGGTTTATCCAAAAGATATCTCGAAGAAATTTAACTTACCTGAATTTTAATTAATAAATTATTCAGGTTTTTTTTGTATTTTAGAAAATGTTTTCTCTGTACATCATAAAATTTGGTTTAGTCAACTTTGGTTTAGAGACTCGTTTGTGATAGAATTGTATCAGGAATAAATCTAGACAAGATAATTTAGGCTAGAGTTGTTATTACATTTTTTTTAGAAATTATTCTATTTTCGAAATTCCTATCTCTGGATCTGATTTCCAAACGGGCATTCAATCAGCCTCGAAAATTAATTCTAATTCATTCTGATAGTATAGTTTTATCAAAAAGATATCTCGAAGAAATTTAAATTGCCTGAATTTAAATTAATGAAATATTTGGGGATTCTGAAATAAAATTTACGGAATTGGTGTCTTCATTTCTAACGGCATAATTTGAGCTTAAACGATAACTCAATGAAATACACTAAAATAACATTTCGAGTAAATTTCAATTACACTAAAAGATTTGTATTTTCTGATAAGACGCCAATAATGTATGAATTTAATATTTAGAAATGATAAAATACATAATTATAGCAAAACTTATGAAAAAATTGGAATAAAAATTCTGGCACGAAATATCGCTTCTGCATTTATTTCTGCTACACTAACAAGTCTCTAATTTATTTCATTGGTTGGTCAAACCAAATTTTAGGATGAGGTCCAGAGAAAACATGTTCTAAAGTAAAAAAGTCCCTAAATATTTTATTGATTAACATTCAGGCAAGTTAAATTTTTTCGAGATATCTTTTTGGTACACCTATACATTAAAATGAATTAGAATTAATTTTTGAGGCTGATTGAATGTCAGTTTGGAAATCAGATCCAGAGATAGCAATTTCGAAAATAGAATAATTTCTAAAAAAATGGAATAACATTTCTGGAGTAAAATATTTTGTCTAGATTTATTTTTGATACAATTCGATCACCAACGAGTCTCTAAATTATTTTATTGGTTGATCAAAAAAAATTTTAGGATGAGATCTAGAGAAAACATTTTGTAAAATACAAAAAAATCTCTAAATATTTTATTAATTAAAAGTTAGACAAGATAAATTACCTCAAGATATTTTTTTGATACACCTATACCATCAGATTGAATTAGAATTAATTTTAGGCTGCTCAATCCCCAGTCTTGGGATAAGGTCTAGAGATAATGGTTTTTCAATGATGTTCATTGAAATGAACCAGCTGAAATGCACAAAATCCATCTGCATTTCCTGGTGTGTATTTCATCTATGATCGATCTGTGAAAAAAAAAACAATGGGAATCAGTTATTAATTTCAGGAATAAAGTGTTACTTATTAAAATTATTAATAAGTCATGTTTGTTAAATTATTATTAAATAATTGTTGTTTAAATTATTACTGCCGACAATGTCAATAATAAACATACAAAACCACAAAACATTTCTTTAGTAAATAATAAATAATCGAAAGTATAATAATCAAGCCGGGTCGATCTGTCATTATTTCGAGGTTATGTTCGGATTCATGTGTTTATCCTAACCGCTGTAAGTAAATGTAGGTAATGTCAATTTAAAGTTTACGGATGTAATATTTTATTTACTTTACTTAATACATATTCTATATATTCATAACATACCGTTTTTGCCGCAAATAAGTGTTAATCACAATTCACTCTTAGCCCATTCAGATCGCAGAATAATATTACTATTTTATAGTATTTGTTACTCAGCAGACATCCCATAATGTTATTGGCATAGAAAATAATTGACGTTTACTTCTCAGTACACAGGTCTCACTTCATTATCAATGAAACACTTTTATTATTTGTAATTACTACATAACATAACCTATATTTTTTTCACACTTGTATCCATTTGAAGTTTCGAACGCAATCATGGAAACTATGATAAACTTGATGCGAAGATGCACGGACTTGACCGAATGGTCGATCCGAATGCAACTTTAAAGGCGCGAAATATGAAAATACCCCTGTATAAAGGCTTCTCCCCTACTGTTGTGCAATTTGGGTAGCATTCAGATCGCCATGTATGTAAGCCCCAGTGTGTCCACCCTGTATGACTATTAATGCTATTAACATTTTTCCGTTGCGACGAAACAATATTTTGTTACATTTATAGGTTTCCGTTCATCTAATTTTTCCATCTGGCCGACCTCCAGCGCTGGGACACATAAATCGGTCTCAGGGAGATTGTGCAGCTTCAGATCTTCAGTGGAGGAAAACTGAAACCGAAAGAAAACAAAGAGATATGACGTATCCCATCAACGTGGCTAGAAACATTGCTAGAATGCAGGCAGGAACAGAACGTGTTCTTGTTTCAGATATAGAGCTTTTTCCAAGCGAAAAACTAGCTTCTGGTTTTCTAAAAATGTTACATGGAAGACCTCTAAAGACGAACGTAGTATTTGTCGTTCCAGTTTTTGAGATTGAAACCAATGAGGAACCACCCAGGAATAAACGTCAGCTTATAGCAGCTGCTCGGGTCGGGTTAGCGGTCTATTTTCACAGGTATAACTCCATCCTCATGTAAAAATTACTTTGTCGTTGGAGATAGTGACATGACACACTTTACACTTCCTAATCAATCATTTTCAGAGAAAACCATTTGACTGATTAAAACTCGGCCAATAAGTTCCTTTTTATAAATACTACTTTTATATACTTAGAAAAAATTGTATTGGTCTATGAAAATTTACCAAAATATTCAGGCTCTAAATTTTAAACTTTAGGCCAACCTCTCTAAAGCGCGATCATGGCTAAGCAGCGCCGACCTGGTTTTCCGTAGACGTAACATAAGATTTTCATTCTTAAAATGAATTAGGGTAAAATTTCAGTAAAATTTGGGCTGCGGATAGGACAGGGAACTGTAGACAGATATAAAAAGTGTTTTAAACGTAAAAAAATATGGATTTAAGGCATATATTTAATTACATCAAATAACAATAAGCCTCCAAAAGGCACGTTAACGTAGCTCGATTTTCGAAGAAATAGTGCCGATTGATAACTTGCGCCGGGATATGTGGGAGAGTCTTTCCGCCTTAACACAACGGTCAAATAATTGTAGCGCAATAAGAACGTAGTCGTATGGTTAAACCAATAAGATGCCTGGATCCAATTCAAAATGTGCATTTGTTTCGTTGAACGTTCGACTCTCAGTCCCTCTCTCTCTCTCATCCTTCCTTCAACATCATCAGTTATCCTGTCCGCTGGTCAGTGACGAGCTTATGTATATAAAAGCCGAATTACCTCGAAAACCCGGAGAACTGAAGGAATGAGTCATTTTTAACATTTATATGTTTTAGGCGTGGGATGTAGAAGTCGGCGACTTTATTGAGAAGTAAAAGTTCGATACGCGACACTTTGGATCATCGAGAGAACGGGTAAGGCCAATAATGGGCAAATCTTATAAACATAAGAGTGATTTATTAAAAACTTGAAAATGAGTAAACAGAAATGACATTGATCCGGACGGCGAAGACAAGATCATTTGGCGTAGTTCGGTGAAATCAAGACGGAAAAGCCAAGGTTCCTGAGCGTAGCTGGTGGTTATCCTCGTAGATGAGGTCGTTGGGTTATCTTTTCGGATGGTGTGGCGTCGTTGCGGTTTCGAGTACACAAACACTGGTTTGTGGAATGGTAATTGCGTACCAACAAGGTTCGAATGCAGGGACCATAAGACTGGGTGGTCGGTGCCCAGGTTTGAGGTATTAGGAGCAGAAATTGGTGCTCACCCAGCTACTAGTCCTAGGCCCGCAGAGCTATGTGATAGCGGGGTGATCATAACTTTGTTATAACCTCCCCCTCTCTGTTTGGGCCAAGGTTTATTTTTCCAGAGCTTTCGCATCTTTCCAATTCTTCTTTGAATAAAAAGCAGGATTCCAGCTCCGCTATGTCCATTTGTACGTATGAATCATCATCCACTTCATTTTTGGTGATTTGTTTTTCTTTGTCTTTTGTATTATATTTTCTGTTTCTTTACTCTAGCTATGCCAGTTCCTTCTTACTGAATGATATTTTCATGACGTCCTTATTTATTATCCGCTTTATATTCTGGTTCAATATTTGATGTCGAGCGAGTTTTATGTCATGATATGTCCAAATGGTTTTATGTCAGGAGTGGGAATTCGACGAAAGGACACGTTTGCCTACAGGGGGTGAGAGGGCGTGTCCGATTCCGAGCGACGTGTTTTTACACTTAGATGTTAAAAAAAACTCATGGCCAGAAAGGACAAAAATGTTGATTAAAAAAACAATAATAAGTCCCACAATATTACAACACAGAATTGGCCAAAGTTGGGCCTCGTCGTTTATAGAAGCCCCCGTATGTTGCTTTTTTTAACTTACTCTAGTTCATCAAATCTAAAGTCTTGATTGTGACTAATTTTCTAACCTAATTGAAAAAAAAAATTATTTTTGTTCTCCTTCTAGATTCGTATCTTTTTCCGATGAACAGCTTTTTTGGTTATTCTTGTTGTAAAGTAACTTATATCTAACTTCTACTTGCATTTTAATTGAAGTTCTGTCTTGGCCTCGTATGGCCGTATTTACAGTTTATTTTCTTTACGTTACTTATGCACCATTCAATTAAACTTATGTAGCAGTAATAAAAATATTGTAATTTCAAATTGATGGTACAAAAAAAATCTATTTTAATTTTTCTGTTGTGTGTTTTTAAAGTAAATTTTTCGTTAATGTGTGTGGTTAGGCAGGAAAAGTTTTATTAATCCATTGTAAAAGTTTAATATTTTTTCTTGGTCCTCCTTTATTTCCTCCTTTCTCGCCTTTACCTCTTCTTCCATTCTCTAATTTATTATGCTCTCCCAGTCTTCTCTTGATATCATTTCCCTCTTCAACCTTTCGACATATACTAATTTTTAACCATTTACCTATGTCCTTTTCCTTTATATTTTGCCCTTGCATTATCTAAATCTCTTCCTTTTTCTTTATATACTCTCACTTTCTTCTTTAACTCTTGCTTTCTTATATTCTTAACTAACTCTTGCACTTTTCTATTTACTTCTTCTGTTTGTCTCTTTTCTTCTTGTTTTCTTTTTTTTTTGCTTTCGCTCCGGAGTTTCGCTGAGAGGAGGCTGTGCTAGCTCCTGAGATAGTTTGCACTCATAAATTAGGAGTGCCTCCTTTCCGGCTAAGCAATCCGTCCATCTGAAAGTTAGTCGGGGGTCTATTCTTCTGTAAATAATTGTTTTTTGTAAATGTATATGTCCGTCATATTTTCAAAATTCAACGCTTCAACTGGTTGGAGTTTTGTACCTAAATTTAAAAAACTGGTGTGAAACCTATTGCAGAATGTTTATTTGTATTTAACGGAGATTGTAATTCATTGAAAATGGACCCAACATATCTGATGCCACAAGTGTTCATAGTTCTTTAATCATACTTAATTCCATCTAACCTAATTAATTATTTATTTTTGGTTTTATTCTCAGGCAAATTTCACCTTCTTTATATATTTTAATATTTAGGGTACAATTCGATCCAATGATAATTTTCAGCCGCACAAGTTTTTTCCATGCACAAATGTCCTGCTGGTTTATTATCGTGATTCTTAATCAAAACTGATGCTGTTTAATAGCTTTTGCAGTGCTTCTATAATTCCTCTAAATTTCGGAATAAATTTCCTCTACCGAGATGCCATTCCTATCAATCTTTGTATTTGTTTAATAGCTTTTGGTCTTAGAAAATTTAAAACAGTTTCGATTTTTTCTTCATCCACACGTTACCCTTTACATTTACTTTAAATCATATTTTATTTTAGAACAACCCAATTACTATTTGTTTAAACATATTGTTCAACTTGCATTTTTAATTTCGCCTGGCACAATTTCTAAATATTTTAAATGTCCGTCAAAATTTCTTGAGAATATAGTTACATCATCGAGGTAAAAAAATACATGTATTTTAAGTCTAGTGTTATTATTCTGTACATAAGGCGCTGGAATGTAGCAGGAACATTTTCTATTCCAAATAGAATATTCCTAAACTAATATCCACCCACCCCCCCAGACTTATAAAGCTATTATTAGTTTAGATTTCTAGTCCAAACGGCAGAACCTCAATATAAAAATACAGAACTGCATAAAAAACATAAGTTCAGCATACTTCTTATTAAATATGTTATACATATGTATTAAAATAAATTGTCTAAAGTTTTGCTTCTTGGTAGGTATCGATGTATAGATTAAAAGTCTCGAGAAGCATTAAGTCCGGAAACTTCAAGTTTTTGAGATATATCTGTTTAAAGTTAAGGTTTTTATGCATTTTGCAAAAGATTAAGGTTGCAATGCTAATCATATAAGTCGAAATGATGCGGCTTGTGTAAACATAATAATGCCTGCATGCATGCTTTATTACATTTATAAAAGTGCATATATGTATTATATATATATATATATATATATATATATAAAGAGAAAGGAAGAATGACTGCTAGAGGAATTAGCGGGATCCAATGTGCTTTGCGTATCTGATGCGCGACCGGATGATGCGACCGGACTTAAATATATATTTTAACCCGCAACTTTTATGCTAAGTTAACTCATTGTTGCACATTTAATGTGTCTAACTTTGAAAATAGAGAAAAGGGTAATTCAAATAGAGAAACACTAAGATTCATCTGACATATAAAAATTGTATTTATTCAAGAAAGCCTAAGCTAACCTATTCATACATTTATTGATTCTAGACCCTAGTCTATGTGATATTTTTAAATAAAATGATTTTCTAAATACAAAATACGAGGTTCTACTCCGAGATTTACCTCTTGCTCATTTATCGATGAGGAGTATTCTACTCTTAAACTCTTTGGCGTAAGATTAAAACTAAGTGTCACACTACAAACTAAAGGATTTTTATTTTTACTTATAACATAATCTCAAATGATTCAATAAAAATGCTGGATATTTAACAATATGTGGGTAAAACACGCGCCTACACGCTGTCTAAAATGAAGTATAATTATACTTGAAATCAATTTCAAAGGAAATGAAAAGACTGTTGTCTCAAAGGGCGATTTCCATTACATCACGGTGTACCTGCTCGTCTTACCCTCTCGACTCGACTTCTCCTCACGTCCCTGACAGTGACCCCAGATATGAAACGAGATGCTGTCCAATACTATGACAGGGCTATGTCCGTCTGAATATAGTAGGAGCCGCTGTAAATGACTGAGTTGCGCGCGCAACCCATTTCTCCTCTTCTGAATTTCAAAACTCGAAGATGCACGATTGCCGGTCGGAGCACTTCGTCGATTCTATTTA
>NC_046659.1:44586216-44587219 GCF_010883055.1 Belonocnema kinseyi | reverse complement strand
TTAAGACTTTGTTTAAAACTAATTTTTTCTTTAAAAAATTTTTTATCTTTATCTGAAAATTTAACTATTATATGATTGATTAAAAATTAATCGTTTATATTGTTTAAGTTGGAAAATCGTTTTTTTTGTATAGAACATTAATCTTCTTGGTCATAAATTCACTTTTTCCCTTGAAAATTTAACAATTTTGTTTAAAATTCGTTTTTTTTTCTTGTTCAATTCAATTTTTTAGCACAGTTTTTATCTGGAAATTGTACTATTCCATTTTGGTTTGAAACTTTATCCTGTACATTTTATTAGTTAAAACACCAATTATTTGATAGAAAATTAATTAATTTTCTTGAAAAGTAAACTTTTGGGTTGAAAATAGATTTATTGTGTTAATTAGATTTTTTCCTAAAATTAAAAAACTGCAAAATAAAAAAGTGCCTTAAAATCGTCCTGATTCCTTTTTTTTTAATTTTTAAAATCTTTTCAAGTACTCACTTAAAATTAATTTTTCAAACTAAAGAATCATTTTCAATTTTCTTAGCAATCGCAACAATTTTTGTTATTCTTTTTGAATATTTTACAATTCTCAAAAGCTTTTTTTTAAATCTGCAAAACTCTACATCGTGTTTCAAATTATTTCAAATAATTTCAAGTTTTAAATTAATTTTGAATATTATTCTAAATTAAAATTGTAGCGTTCAAACTTAAAATTTAGCTCATTACAATTTTAACAAATCAAGGCTTTTTATTTCTAACCACTCTGTTCAAATTTGTATAGTTTTTAATTGTTGTTTATAATGGCTTGTCCCAGATCTGAATTATATTTTTTTTATAAATCTCTGATCCAATTCAGAAATACATACAATTTTTTAAATTAAATTATTTTAACATACGAAATAACCGTTTAAAGTTTTTTATGACTTTAACATTTTAGAGATTTCTGGTTAAAAAATACAAATTACGCTATTATTTTTAAGGTTCAAAATGATAATAATTCACAAAAATTTCAGTT
>NC_046659.1:44579081-44586116 GCF_010883055.1 Belonocnema kinseyi | reverse complement strand
CTTTCAGGCTTTTTCCACCTGTTTCAAGTTCAAAATGCTGTAAACAATTAATTATTAATTCTAAGGTACTAAAATAAAAATTTCAACCTATATAATTATGCTGAGAAACAATTTTGAATGTAATTAAACTGAGGTCGAACACACGATTAACTTGCATTACATGTAAAGAATTTAAACAAATTTCTTTCTTGACTGAAAAGTCAACTATTTGGTAAAAAATTTACTTTTTTGGATGACTTCAACTGTTTTTAATAATAAAAAAAACTTTTATCTTTTTTTTTTGAAAATTCATTATGAAGATTCATAATTTTAAATGAAAATTCATCTCCTTAGTTAAAAATTTAAGGATTTGGTTGCAACTTTGTTTTTTTTTATTTTTAGTTGGAAATGAAACAGTTTTGTTACACCGTTCGATTTTTAAAAATGTCAATTCGTAAATAAGACTTTTGAGTTTGGATTTATAAATAAAAATGTAAAAATTAATCATATAAAGAGACTTAAAATAAAAAAATTGTGACTGTAAATTTGTAAAATAATCATTACGAGCCGAGAAATTAGTCTCCAAAATTATGGTAACTTTAACTAAACTTATTTTTAATTTAGGAAATGTTTATCACAATTTCAAACTGATATAGGAATAGAGCATTCTTTTCTGAATTCAGCAATACCATAGAAGTCATATTCTTCATTGTACTCTCCAACAAAATAGTAGCCAACGATGACCTTATAACTGCTGATGTCTCCAGCCCTCTTAAGTCGTCGGCGTGATATTATCCCCTCTATCGGTCATTTTCCGTACCGCTCAAATTGTAGATGTTTGTGGCGAGTTGTTTCTTGATTCGGTATGGCCCTTCGTAGATCGAGAGAAACTTGGCCGTTGCCCCTGTGGTCGAATTCGACACATTTCAGGCCTTGGCCAATACCCATTCACCGAAGTAAAAAATGACGCCTTTCTTTCTTTGAATTTATTCTGCTCAGTAATCACTCCCTCTTACTTTTGATTCTTTCTCTGAGTACTACTAATTGCTCCTCGCAGTTGGTTTGCGGGGGTAGAGGAATATTAAGCAGGAGGTCGATCCACCATCTTTTGGGTGTTGGTTCTCTATTTACTTTTTCGACCATGCTAGCCTCTGGATGCCTTATTGAAGTTAATATCATTTTTATTCTCCGTTCTTCTAAATCCTGTTGCCATATATGGCTTATGAATTGAGTGCCTCAATGCGAGAGCACTTTTTGTGGCATGTTAATATCTTTGACGAATTCATCGACATTTTTGAATTGCCATCTCACTTGTAGCTTTTCGAATTGGATATAATTTAGTATATTTCGTGAAGATATCGATCATTACCAATAAATATTTGTATCCATATTTATCTTTCGTAAGGGGACCGAAGGAATCAATTGATATAGTCTCGAGTGTCTCACTTAATAAAACAGGTTCCTGTAGAGCTTGTGAGGCTGTTGTTGCTACCTTGTTTCGTTGGCACGAGTCACACGTGTCCAACGTCTGTCTTGTAAGTTTACCCAAGCGTGATGTGTAAAATTACTCTCGTAGGATCTTGTATGCTTTTTCTGCTCCCGGGTGTCCATACGAAATGTGGCACTCCCATATGATTTCCTTAATCAGGCGTGACTATACGTAAATTCTGTAGGTTGTACCATCAAAGTGGTACAAGGCATCGTTTAATATTCTGAAACGCGTTCTATCCTCAGGATTTCCTTGTGCGTCACGCATGATTTTCCAGGTAAATGTTCGATCTTCATTTTATAATCTTGTATTGCCAGTATTCATCGCGTTAGGCAAGCATTTACAAATTTACATGTTTTTGAGAATGTAAATGCGCGGTGATCGATTCGATTTATGATGTTGGCACCGTACAAGTACGTTCTGAATTTCTTTTTCCGTAGTAAAGTACGTGATATCTGGGCCTTTCAGTGTGCAACTGGCTAAAGTGATTATTTCTTTTTCTTCTTTGTTATTGAGCTTGTATAGCATGGCTCCGAAAGCGTAGTTACTTGCATCCGTTTCCGGAAAATACAGTATGATAGAGAACTGAAGAGTCCTTTTATTTTTTCAAAGCTTCTCTGCGCTTCGTTGTCCCATTTCCACGAAATTCCCTTCTTTATCAATTTTAACAGATGCACTGTTTCGCCAGCATGCTCTTTACTAAATTTAGAATAAAAGTGATGAGTCCTAGGAAACCTCGTAGCTGGTTCTGGGCATTCCCAGTCTTCTACCAGGATTTCATACAAACTTCGATCGTCGAGGCAAAGTCGAATGGTTCCATCCTTTTTTATTATTGGTACTTCAGGGTTGATGTACGGCCTGTTCGAACGCTATATAATGCCTAGTTTAATCATTCGTTGAAGTTTGACGTCCACCTTTTCTCTGTGTTTCATAGGAATCGGGTAACTGCGTCCTGGAAACGGCTTTTCTTCTTCTATTTGTAGTACGTGTTGGTAATTTTGTACGAGTCCTGGATCTCGACAAAACACCTGTCTGTGTGTTTCCACAGGATCTCACCGAGTCTTTTCTTTTCTTGCGTGGATATTCCCTCACTTTCTTCTACCTTATTTCGGATTTCTTCGAGCGTATCTCTAGTGGGAGTCCTTCGTTCAGTTTATTTTCTTCTGACTGGCCTCCATTTCTTAAATTATTTTCTTCCATTGAAGATTCTATGACGCTGAGATTGTGATCCCTACTTTCTTGATAGCTCGCCTCCTCCTGCTGAATTCTAATAGCTGGTTGGCCATTTAAACCAGGGGAGATCAGAGTTTTTACCCTTCAGGGGTCCAGCTACCGCGACATCTGCCAATGGTAAGCATGGACATTTGTTGAAACGTTCCTTGTTTTCATTTAGGAACTCCTGCGAGAGACACGAGATTTTAGCACCCGTGTCAATGAGTGCTTTCGTCAAAATGCCGGCTATTAGGATGTTGACCGTAGAGCATTTCGATTTCTTTTTTACAATGATCTCTTCGGGCTCCTCTGTCAGTTCCTCACGAGATTAGTCAAAATGTGTGTCATGTAGGTGATGGTTGGTGCCACGTCAATTTCTTCGTTGTTTTGCTCATTTTTTATTGACGTGGTTCCGGTTTGTTTCCCTAATCTGTAGTTTGCTCTACATTCTCGTAATGTTCTTGGTCTTGGGTATATTAGCTCTTAACTTCCATGTTTTGTACGCGATATGGAGATTGATTCGCTGTTTATCGCCATGGGTTTCCTTCGTGGGGACTCCTCTGCCCCCCTGGACCTGTGAAATGATTCGCACGTGCATTACCATCGGTGCGATTGCCAGCATTCTTCGGTGGTTTCGTAGACCAGGTACCTCGTTGTCCAGTGTTGTATCGTGTTTACTTATTATTATTATTTATTAATTTATTTATTAATTATTATTATTATTATTATTATTATTATTATTATTATTATTGGGAGGGATCCATGCACTTGAATTGTGTACATTGTTTTCTCGGGCAGCGTTATTTCTGTTCCTTCATTCGAGCGTCTCCGTGTAGCCATTTTTCGAGTTGCCGATTTTATCACATTCTTCTAACAATTCGATGAGTTGATCACATCGGCTTATGCCTCTACCGATGATAGAATACTTGATTTCGTCGTTGTAATGACGAGCCAGCTTACGGATTATTTGATGAGGTTCCATTGAAGGTTTCAGCTCAACCCACATTTGCGAAAATGCGAGTAGCATACTCGGCTCTTGATCGATCTTTTGTTTGTAGATAATAGCCGAATTTGAGTTTTTTCGGATCTCATGTTGTGTATACTCATTCCAGTATCTCTGCTGGAATTTACATACAAAACTGTGACACGGTCTGCAACCCTTGATTGGGCAGTCTCCAGCCTCTCAATTCGTACCTGCGTCCGTGCCTCCCTTTCTTCGAGGCTCTTTGTCATGATGTTCGTGGCCTCGAGGGATCGGCTTATGCCATTTTCCAGTAATGAAATTTTTTGTTGGAGGTCCTTTTCTCGTTCGGCGACTTGTTCCTCTCGGTGACGCCTCTCCACTTCCAGGATTCGCTGAGTTCGTGCTTCCAACTGCTCCAATCGTTGATTGACCATTACCCAAAACTGTTCTGAGTTTGAGTTGATCGCCTCCGAGGGTGTGCTTAACACATCCTCCATGTAGTTGAAATACATTACGGGGAAAATACAATTCAGCTGATTTAGTTAAAATACAACTACAAAATACATGCAAGTATTTTGAAATATTATTTAAAATACATGTTAGAGTTTTATTATGTAGTCGAGGTATTTTGAGTAGGGAGAGAGAGAGAGGGGAGAGAATGTTGATGGTGATGAGAGGCGGGGCGGTAAGTGACTCTTGGGGAGGGGCTGGGAAAGAGAAGAGCGAAAATCAATTTGAAGGTGGGGGGGGGGGGGGGGGGGGTGAATCCTACAAGACGGTCCATAGCGTTGCGCTGGACCATTATGTGATACATTAGACTGTGCAGTAATGTCCTCTAATTTATAGGATTGCGCAGTCGAGTTCTCCGCACTCTTTCGGATTGCGTAATAGAGATTAATAATTCGTAGAGCTGCGCAGTAAGTTCTGCACGCGTGTACACAGTAACAGCCTACTTCATGCATGGGTGCGCAATACATATAAACTGCAGTCAAGGTTGCGCATTGGAGGCACCCGATTTATAGCGATGCGCATTAGAGATACATGGCTCGCACGGTTGCGCAGTACAGTTTTCAAGTGTATATAACTGTGTAGTGCCGTTATATGGTTCACTAAACTGCACAGTAGAGCTATGTGATGTGCATGACTGTGCATTGGAGTTCTGCGATGCGCATGGCAGTGCAGTAGAGTTATAAAACTATTAAGCTGCGCATTACATTCACGTAATGCTTAGGGCTGCTCGGCCGAGTCATGTGATGCGCAGCTCTGCGAATTATTACTATGCAATGTTTAGGGCTGTGCATTAGGGCCTTCAAGTCTTTATGATTGCGCAGTAGAATTGTATTATGCGTAGAAATGCGCAGTAAGTTCCGCAGCGTGTGATGATGCTCGACGGGCACGTGTGATAAAAGTGTGTGCGCGGTCAAGGCCAACTGAATGTAGGAGTGCGCAGTAGATATGCTGCGCAATCGAAACTGCGCATTAGAGATTTCCGATGTGTACTGGCGCGCATTAGAGATACATTGCTCGTACAGATGCGCAGTACTGTCTTCAAGTGTATATAGCTGTCCCGTGGCCTTACATGGTCGATTACTGTGAGCAGTAGAGTTATGTGGTGCAGCTCAGACTGCACATTAGGTCCCTGTAATGTTTAGGTCTGCGCAGTGGAGTCCTGTAATGCGCGTGCTGCGTATTAGAACCATGAAATTTTTAGGGTTGCACATAAAAGCCGTCCAGTCCATAAAATTGTGCAGTAGAGATTATGTACTATATATACATTTGAAGACTATACTGCGAATCTGTACGAGCCATGTATCTCTAATGCGCAATAGTGCAAATAGAAAGTATCCAATGCGCAGTTTAGACTACTGTGCAGCCTATTTTGGCACATAATGTTTCTGCGCAGCGCTATGCGCCATATTGTAGGATTTAACCCCCCCCCCCTTCAGATTAATTTTCGCTCTTCTCTCTCCCAACCCCTGTCCAAGTCCCACTTACCGCCCCTTCTCTCATCACCATCTACATTATGTCCTCTCGCTTTCTCCCAACTTTCTCCTTTCTTTATCCTTCTTTTTCACTTCCAAATAAAATTCCTATGCTTATTACACACTCTGGGGACTTTCAATCGAATTTTTATATGCTGATATTAGAAAGTATTTTAAAGAAAATACGCTTGTGGAATTCGGATCGTCCTGTTTGTTGCTGGCGCCTCCCGCAGAATTATTGGTCGCTCTTGACGAGCGCAGATTGTTTCGGCTCATAGTGAGTGATTTTTAAATTTCTATTATTGTCTACTTTCCACGAAATTATTCACTTCACTTGCACAACATCGACTCTTGAATCGTTAAAAATAAAATAAAGTCTTTTTTAATGTTCTTCCTAAAGGAAATGATGTTGTTTTTCACCGTTTCTTATTTCCACGATCGCGTTATTATATAGCGTCTGTAGAATTCAAAGTTCATAGTCTCACTTTGCAGCACTATTTGTCGTTTGAGGGTTTGAAGCGCACTGTAGTGTCCATGAAAGGAGAAAATCTACTCACATTCGAGCTCAATTCTTTCGTGATCACTCCCGGTGACACTGTATTAACATTACGGCTGCCTTAAATATTTAATTTTCATAATCCTCACTCAGTGGAGGTAATGACGATTAATAATCGTTCTATTATTTAAGTCCAAACAGGACCCGTATTAGGATAATGACCTGATGCGCAGGTATGGCAAAAGACTCTAAACACAGAGGGGTGCTGGCATCGCATGTGTCTTGATACTGGTCGCTGGCAATTATTTCGAAGGCGCTCCCAGCACAAGAGAGTGAGAGAGAGATAAAGAAACGGTAGGATTATCCTCAAAGATTTTTTAGAAACTGGGAACTCGAGTCCCTTTTAATTGTAGAAGTTATTTCCTTGCTTTACTACCATTCACCACTTGATACCTCTCGATTAGGTAGAGAGAAAACAGTCTCTCTATTGCTCGCAAGAATCAAGGATGATTGACGGACTGTACATTGTTTTCACTCGAATGACGTGGACCAAGATCCAAGGAATCCTTGACGTAGCTCGGAAATTTGAGAGGAAACAGCCAATTATTTAAAATTTTTAAATTTATCTGCTATATCATCAGAGATTGTATCTTACCGACAGTAGATCAACCCTCCAAACCATGAAGGCAGAAAATCTACACAACATCGATCGAGTTAAGAATCTTCAATAACAGAAAATGCTTAACGTCGCAATAAGACTAGATGGAAAATAATATTTTTCAATTAAAATTATTTCTTGAAAAAAAGATCCTACTCCATCTTCACTCCATTGGGAAACGAACCACAAAACTTCTGATTTTCGGTCAGGTGCTTTTCCAATTAAGCTATTAGAGGGGTCAGAATAAGAACTCTT
>NC_046659.1:44577455-44578981 GCF_010883055.1 Belonocnema kinseyi | reverse complement strand
TGCTTTTCCAATTAAGCTATTAGAGGGATCAGAATAAGAACTCTTAATTCAAGAACAAAACGCTAATTTTTAGCTAGGTGTTAATGGTACAAGTAATTATTTTAAAATTTTCAATTTATCTGCTATATCATAAGCGATTGTACCTTACGGACAGTAGATCAACCCTCCAAACCATGAAGGCAGAAAATCTACACAATATCGATCAAGTTAAGAATCTTCAATAACAGAAAATGCTTAATGTCTTAAAAAGACTAGATGGAAAATAATATTTTTAAATTAAAATTATTTCTTGAAAAAAAGATCCTACTCCATCTTCACTCCATTGGGACGTGAAGATGGAGTAGGCTCTTTTTTTCAAGAAATAATTTTAATTTAGGAAACAGACAATTGCCAGTTTGGTATTCATTTTCAAAAGATCGGGCTTCAAGCCGATAAATTAAAAATTTTATTATAGGGCTTTCTGCCACGTAAATATTCTTTTTTACAATGCACGCGTTGAATCTAACCAGAAATATCTTGATTTCACATTGAATCTCGATCGATCCGGAAATTTTAGTAGTTTCTGTGTTAAGCAGTTATCAGGAAGATTCTTCCTTTGCTCTCTGCATGGAGTACTTCAGAAAGATTGAAGACTTGGAATATCTCTTTAAGCAAACTTAAGTAGATATTTTAAGGAACTTCTATTTCCAACAAGGGGGTGGTTGGAAGGGAGGATAAGGAAGAAAGCAGTCTTCCAGATCTCCCTTCAAGTTCACCCCTCCGATCTTTGCTTTTCAGTTGCAAGATCAAGAAGGCCTTTTTCAGGTTTTGCAGCGCTTTTTATATCTTAGCTCCGATTATTCCTCTCTGAGTTATGCAAATTTGGTTGCATGGGAGTCCTCGGAGTCTGCGCTTCAAAATATCTTCCTTGCGAAGATTGGTTTTGCGAAGGATGACCGCCTTCTGCATTTTTCCCGCAAATATTTTAGCGCATTGTTGACATGCAGAGATGCTTTTTAGGATATTAATCAGTGAAAGTTTAGCAACTCCAAGAACGCCGATGATAAGAACGATTAGTTTAACAGAATATTCCGGGTATGATCGTCGCAACTCCCTTCTAAGGTCTCTATACCTCTCTTTCTTTTCATTCTCTTTGGCTATAATCTTTTTGTTAGCTGGTGCCAAAAATTCGATGACGAAAATGTTTCGCTTCTCGAAGTCGAGAAGAACCATGTCAGGCCTCCAGTGTGCAACAGAAACAATTTTCGTCAATACAAAGTTCCAGTACATGCATCACTTCTCATTCTCGACAATTGACTCTATTTCCCTAGAAGCATTTAGAGCAGCGATGTTATGGTTAATGTGTCAGAGAGACAGAGACATTCAAGATTAAATATTCCGCGACCACCTTGGCGGCGTGAGATATAGAGTCGCGGAACAGAAGACTTAAGATGCATGCTTTTGTTCATGTGCATAACCTTTCGTGTCTCGATATCAAGGGATCTGAGCTCGTTCATCGTCCATGGAACTACTCCAAATGAATAAAA
>NC_046659.1:44563006-44577355 GCF_010883055.1 Belonocnema kinseyi | reverse complement strand
GTATGTTTGCATGTAATATATACAATTATTATTATTAAGAAGGGCTCAGCTCGTGTGTGTAGTCAATGATTAACTAACGCTCTGACAAAAGTCTCGTGCACCCCGAAGACACGGAGCAACCGCGGGATGACCATCTGCATTTTCCCCGCAAGTGCCTCAACATATTTATTTATTTTTACACATGTATCACATCCGTGTATATGTGCGCATATAATTTCAATACTTATTTATTTGTGTAGCGAAAAATCGCAATTATTCTATTAGCCTTAAATTCTGTACTTACACCCACACTGACTAAAATAGTACCGTTTATTTGACCATACGATCTTAGGTTAAAAAACGACGAATACATTTATAATATAACACGTGTGCTTCAATCATAAGGATTACGAAATGCTTTGAATGAAATATGGTAAATACAACTTATTCATATTTGTGGTACAAAACTGTGATATACGTATTAACTTTATATGATGTGTATCATTCGATTAAACATTTGTATAATTGAGGTATCTCTAAACTGATGTCGTTTAGCAATACCGTCTGTATAACTGATTTACCCGATTCATGTTTTTTTGCTTAAAACAGGCGTATCTCGATATTTGACTCCATAATCAACAACAATCGGTCAGCAATTCAATATAATTATTCAAGCCATAAATATTGTTTTACTGCTTATTCATTTCTACCCATAGATAACGTTCCACGCGGTAAAATAATTCATGTAGTGTTCTACATCACAGTAAATCGTTAAACTTTGTAGTATATATGCATAAGTAATATTATTATTTACTTACTCTTACACTATTAACTAGCAGCGTTTTTTTGGGAATGAAGTCTTCTCCAAACAGGATTTGATTCCATTTCGCAATTGGCCTATTGAATGCGTCTAATGTTAGGAAGATATCCAAGAGATGGTAAGCAACAAGATCAGCTTTTTCACACATTAAAGGGCGTAGTTGAACAAACTTTGTAAGGTGATCTTGTTACACCATTATAAACTTGAAAATCCAATCAGGCTGAGATTGCATATCTATTAAATCTACTTGGCATCTTGAATTCATTTCTGTGCTTATGATAGGTTTTACTAGTACCCCTTTTCTGGGTATCCTTAGTTAACCTTAACAAATTTCACAAAGATTCAGATATGCCATAATTACTTCCTTAGTAATTGTATCGTATTCATTAGCAGGAACGATCAACTTTTCTTCACTGCTAATTTCAGCGAGGTCATATCGACGTAGAAACTAATAATCTTGAGGACATTTCTTGTACTTACAACTTTTCCATGTTTTAACGTCTTTAATAGTTTTTAAATAATTAATTTTAGAAAGTAGAAAACTATTTTCGCCTTTAGCAGATAGTAGTTCTTTTATATGTTCATCAAAATTTTGGTTCATTTCAATTATCGACAGTTCCATTTTTCAGTCTATTACCTGATGAAATAAATTTCCAAACATTAGAAATGCCTTGATACGTGAGTGAGCATGAAATTTCAAAGTTAAAACTCATTACAAACCTTTCAAAAATTAGCAGCATGAAAAAGAAAAGGCAAATAAAAATTTTTAAGGTAAACTTTGCGAACAAAATACAGCACAACTCAGCAGCAGCAAGTCATACCGAGTACCAACGATTTTCCGACGAGTGAGCGATTTTCAAACACATGGCTTGCTTGACTCTGATTTATACTCCCCTCTCACATCCTCTTTGTTTACATCGTACATTCTCCTATTACACCGAAAATTTGATGTATTTGCGTATTCAGTTTCATCTATTATCATAAAGTCAACTATTTGTTTTGCAAGGAATTATGTTTTAAACATTTATTACGAATAATATATGTGCGTTATCATTTTAGCCACGAATAACTACATCGCCTATTACAAAGACACCGAACGCGTCCTCGGGTTGCGGATAGATGGTCCCTGCACCAAGGTTTTCTGCTGAATTTGGTTACAAAACTAAATAGGCAGTCGCGGAAAATTGTCCAGGGGTGGTCACGAAGGAATTAACCCTCAAGCGGAGGTGTGAAAACCGTGCCGAAAGCTGAATGGCACCTGGGTGAGGTGTCTAGAACGGTGACTTTGGGATACTGGGTGACCTCTCCGAGTACGCAGACTTATCCTTGCATTCGGAGCTCTACAAGGATGGAAGAACCCCTTTCCCTAGCTTCTCGTGGGAACAACAATGACAACACCAAACATAGTTGTAGTGACTACTGTTTAAAACAACAGAACGCGCATGGCTCCTGACAATGTGTCGGTCAACAATGCCCACCACTCTAGAGCTGGGGGAGCCAATGAAAATGGATTTAATGCGATGGATCAGTGGAATCTCGGGACCTTTAGGTGGACGGAGCGACTGAATCACGACTTCCTAGAGTTTTACGATGCCAGTGTGGCCCCTGAATGGGGTTACATGGCACGGCTACATTCTCTGTGGTGCGAGAAACACCCGGAGCTATCGCACTCTTCGAAGCAATGTCTGCGAAACCATGCCGAACTGCTCTGAAAAAGGGGCTATGTAAGCGGAACGTCTACGAACTTCACCGAGAAGGTGAAAAAGTGTTAATAGGGATGCATAACTATTCCGCTCCCGGACCAGCTTGTATCAAAACCTTCTGCTGGAAAAAAATTCCTTTAACCCATCAGCATTTGACCCGCATTTTCACCTCATATTTGAAGTCGGAAGACCTGATTCCGAAGAGGTAGGTGGAAGGGCGCACAATACTTCTGTCGAAAATAGCCAACTTAGCTGACCCGAAGAATTACAGGCCAATAACTTGTCTGAACACACTGTATAAGATATTCACAGCTATCCTAAATGATAGGAGTGTTCAAGCAATTGAACCTGTGTGGCAAGAGATGCATGAACAACGAGACTCAAAGAAAGGCGAAGCGAGATGTCGGGAGAACATGTTCATCGATAGATATGTCTGCGAAGATGCAGCATTCTACCAGCGTGACCTATCGATGGCCTGGATTGAGTATCGAAAAGTTTTCCATTCGACCTCCCATAGACTTATCATCTGTCTTTTCGAAATCTTAAAGGTTCATCCGCAAATCGTTAGGTGAATCGAGAGATTGATGCCGCTTTGGTAAACCAAATTTACTATCTTATCTAGAAAAAAACGTATGACATCTAACAAGGTCACCTTTCAGAGAGGTGTCTTTCTGGCCGACACCATAAGCCCACTCCTCTTTTACCTTACATTATTGCCACCATCTCTAGCACTTCGCAATTCCGACAGGTACTTGTGCGGCAAACCTGCAGATCGAAAGTACAAGGTCACTCATGTATTTTACATGGACGATCTTAAGATCTATGCTAAAAACAAAGAGCAACTACATCTAGGTCTGTGGATTGTCAAACGATATACTAAGGAAATTGAAATGGAATTTGGGTTAGACAAATCCGCCAAGGTTTATTTGATGTAAGAAAAACCTAATGGTATCTCTGAAGATCCTGAGCTTATTGATAGAAGCGCTATACGACATCTTTGCGCTAAAGAGAGTCATACATACCTGGGCGTGCCACAGAGCCGCATTCAGGATGTGCCGTCTATAAAGGATACTCTCCGAAGCAGATACAAACATCTCAACTGGCAGATTTGGTCTTCCGAACTGTCGGCGAGGAACAAAGTATCTGCAACGAACCTGCTTGCCGTCCCGGAAGTACTCTATTCATTTGGATTAGTTCCATGGACGAACAACGAGCTCAGATCCCTTGATGTCGGGGCAAAAAATGTTATGCACATGAACAAAAGCATGCATCTTAAGTCTTCTGTTCCGCGACTGTACATCTCACGCCGTCAAGGTGGTTGCGACATATTGAGTCTTGAATGTCTTCACAGCAGGATTATTCTGGGCAAAGGAGCGTTTCTGTACAAAGCAGCGAAAGAGGCTGCTGAAACACTTGGACTTAACTTCAGTATTAGGGATGAGCAAAATGCTTCAAATCTTATCTATCTCGAGTACTCAGTCCTGAAAGCCCGGATTAAGAAAGCACAATAGAAAAACTTCTGTGCACAGCACTTCGATAAGAGGATGCACGGTATCTTCCACAGAAATGTGGAGGATCAGTCAATGTCGTGTGAGCTAACGTTTGCTCTCCTTAAATCACCGGGATTGAAGTCTGGTACGTATTTCCGATGATAGCTGCAGGGCGTGTCATGCACACCCCGAGCATTTATTTCACATACTATCTAGTTGTCCAACTCATGCGGGAACGACCTACATCCAAAGGCACAATGCGGCACTAAGAGTGCTTTAATACCATCTCTGTCGTTCTTACGGCATTAATCTTAATATCTCTCCTCTAAATGCTCCTAGGGAAATCGAGTCAATTGTCGAGAATGGGAAATGCCGCATATAGTGGAACTTTATATTCTCGACAATTGTTTCTGTTGCACAATCGAGGCTAGACATGGTTCTTCTTGACTTCGAGAAGTGAACGACGTTCGTTATCGAATTTTTGCACCAGCTGACAAAAACATCATAGCCAAGGAGTATTAAAAGAAAGAGAGGTATAGAGATCTTCTAAGGGAGTTGAAACGATTGTACCCGGAATATTCTGTTAGACCAATCGTCCTTATCATCGGCGCTCTTGGAGTTGCCAAGCTTTCACTCGTTAATAGCCTGAAAAGCATCCCTGCGTGTCAACAATATGCTAAAACACTTGCGGGAAAAATTCAGAACGCGGTAGTCCTTGAATCGCTCCGTGTTCTCAGAGTGCACAAAACTTTTGCGGGATCATCGTATTGATTCCATTACAGACTGTAACCACCTAACTCACGGCCGTGAGATGTGGTTGTGGCTGAAATTTTACCGCGGTTTCGCTGGGAGCCGGTGCAATTTTTCAGATTAGCACCCGCTCCCAGCGAAATCCTGTGGTTGTCCTTATGACAAATTTTAAATAAATATATATACTTTTTTATGTGCGTGTGTGTGTATACGTATGTATGGATATGTAGATATTATACCTATATGAATTTGTATAAGTGTAATAATGCATGTATGCATGCATTATTATGTTTTTACAAACCGCATCATTGCGATTTATATGATCAACATTACAGCCTTATTCTTCTGCAAAATGCATAAAAACCTTAACTTCGATCGGCTGTTTATCGAAAACTCGAATTTTCTGGATTTAATGCGCCTTGAGACTTTTAATATACACATTGAAAACTACGAGGAAGCACAGTTTCAGACTTATTCATTTTAGTCATTGAAGGAAAGCTTTTTAAAGTAACTTATGAAAAAAGGAGGGAAAAAATTAAACATAGACTGCAGCCTTATTAAAAGTTGAACAGCAAAATCAGAAAGCATTATTGAACATGTAAAAGAAAGATTGGTGAGAGAGATAAGGTTTGGGCGACAGTAAATAAATCCTTGTTACCTGCTGCTGGCGTCAGCCAGTCTTTTCATTGGATCTCGCATTCTCGCCTTAACAGAAAAATTATACCAGATAAAAGCTATACCACATCTGCATAATTTTTAAAAATGTTTAAATTAAATATCTAGATACTGGAAAAAACCTCATTTTTCATACGATATATGATATTGTGCTGAACAAAAGTCTATTTTTGACATGTATTTTGTTGATCTTAATATATCCAAGATCCGTATTGGAACGTTCTAAAATCGTTTCTTGGACATACGAGTCAAAATACGTCATTTGAACGGTATAAAAACTATTCTACTACAGACCAAATAATGTTCCAAAAACGTTTTTACTTTCGAATTACGTCTTTAAAACGTCTCTGGAACATTTTATGTTTATGGGACGTTATGTGGACTGACTTAGGACATTTTTAAGCGGTTCTAAAGCTGTTTTTTTTAACGATTGTGCCCACTGGGTATTAGGAGGTTTTATAATTTTTGCTTCCATAAGTCAATCTACTTCTTCATACATACATTCTCTTATCTTAGGTGGCACATTATAATATCTTTGTTTTATTCGCTCACGATCTTGCACATCCATTTTAAGGCTAGTTAGATGGGCCAGTTTGATCCCCCCTCTGATCTTTTATATTTCTTTTAATTAGGTTTTCGAATTGCACTTTTTATACTTCATTTAATTCTACTATGCCTTCAGAGATTTCCTCGCAAAATTCTACATTTTTCTTCCTTTCTATTTTTGCACGTGTAATATTATTATTATTATTATTTATTACCGCATTATTTCTAAAATTATATCAGTTACTTTTTCTAATGTCTTAAATTCAGAGTCCCTTTTCTCTTTATCTCATTCCAGTGCACCTTTAAATTCATTTCTAGTTTCCTATCCTTATTTTTCATGTATAAATTCGTATTTATTTTGCTCTCGCTCTCTATTTGATTCCTATCCTTGTTTGTTTTCTTTTCTACTCTCTTTATTTTGACTATTCAGCTTGTCTCATCTCTCGACCCCCACGCTGTCCGGTGCCCGTGTTGCGTAGCTCGCCTTGCAGGATTTAGGGTGTGGGGCACCTTATCCCCGTATCAAACTTTACGCGGTAGCTAATCTGTCTATCTCTCCTGCATGTGGATTCGCAAGCTAAGCCTTAATCCGAATATTAATTTACTTTCCTGGCTTTTGCTGTTATTATTTTCCTCGGTATCGTTTATTACCGGTTCCTGCTGTTTAGTTATATTTGCTTGTATCGCAAACTTAAGGGCATGTGATACTTAGAAAATTGTCGATTTTACCAGTTTTAGGTTCCCCTGGCTTTTTTCTAGAATAATAAATATTTTGTCTTAAAAATTTGGAAAATGACAGCAAACTTGCTAACGGACGTCCCCACATACTTTTTTGTAGGTTAATTAAAAAAAGTTTTAATTTAGCAAAATTTGATTAATTTGCATAGCGCTTAGGAATTAGTATCGATTTTTTCAGTGCTAGATTTCCCCGGCTTTTCTCATATGATAAGAAATATTTTTTCTTTAAAATCTGGGAAATGATAGCGAATTGATGCATGTACATTTAGAGGTTATGTGTGTTACAATTCTCTCGAGCGTTACTTCCAAACAACACAATATTTTTGGCCGCAAAATTTTGACTTACAAATAAACATAGTAACTAATCTCCCGGAACTAACATTGTTTGCAGGCTATTAAAAAAGTTAATTTCAATAATAATTTCCAAACTCTCGGAAAGCCAGAGATAAAAAACGACATAACCTCAAAATAATGCATACAATTTTTATTTAGCACAATAATTTTGTTGTTGTTACTATCCCTCAAAAAAGCCTGCGGGGACGTCCGTTATGATATTTTATAGCACCTCCGAATTCAGTTTTTAGAAATTTTCATTTTTGTGGAAAAAACCGGAGGAACTGTACCTGATTGAACACACGACGAAGTATCACATGCCCTTAACGTTTGGTAATTCTGTTACCCACCAAATCTTTTCCTCGTAAGCCATTTTTAATGTGCAGAATTCTTGAAAATAAAACCAAGAATCCAACGACCAAATTTGGACAACCACCATAATATATTCCTATTGAATTTTTGAAAAAATGTTAAAAAATTATAAAAAAGAAAAAAAATTCCTTTTTGGAAAAAAAGAGGTAAGTTGATGATACCTTTTTATGTGTTCCTTTAGAGAAGTTGCAGATAGTTTTCAATGTTTTTAACCGTTTTCATCAAAAACTTAAATTAACTTATGAAATAGAAGAGAATAATTAAACCAGTTTTTTGAACATAGAAGTAATTAAAAGTCATGATGGTAATAGTATTACAAATTTGTACGGGAAAAACACATATTCCGTTAGAATTGTACACTTCTTTTCTGCTTATCCTCTTAAAAAGAAGTTGCAAAAATCTAAAACTTATTTCTAAATCATTACCCACAAAATTTAATTAAGACCAATATTACAATTGGAATTTAACAAACCAAGAACAGACAAAGTAATATATAACCTGCAGATAATCAGAGGGAAATGGGGAAGTATAGTTCTTTTAATATTTTTGTTCTTTCATTTTTCGATTAAATTTCGAAAACTTTTGAATTGATGTGGAAAAAGTTTAGGACTCATACTGTTTTCCGTATACCATTTTAAATGGATTCAATCATAACTTTTTGCAAGGATCTTTTGGATAATTTTCAAAAGGGTGGTGTTGTCTACACTATCACTTCCAACATTTGTGAGATGACTTACGTGGGACAGTCCGACAGACTTCCTAATACTAGGTTAGAGGAACACAAAAGTTATGTTGTTTTGGGACGCTGTTATAAGAGTGTTCTAGCCAGTCATACAAAGGAATTTATAGATGTCAACCATGATTTTGATTGGGATAATGTAGAAATTTTGCACAGTGAAAGTAATAAAAGAAAAAGAGAATTTATGGAAATTCTTTACATTAAAAAACAAAAGAATCGATCTATTGATTTAAAGACTAATTTGGACAGGTTAAACAAAAGTGATTCTACTATAATCAATTATATTTAGCACTGAGTTTTCATAAATCTTTTTTTTACGCTCTCTATTTCTGATGTGCTTATGATGGATTTTTCAGGTATGTTTATAACCGTTTTTCCTTTTGACCCTCACTGGACGTTTCAAGTATGTTTGTGGTGGGTTTTTCAATTCGAACCTCATTTGATTCTCTGGTTTGAGGAAGTGGTTTCATAGTGGTTTTGTTGCTTTTGCTGTCTGCTCGGGTATTTTTAATTTTGTTGTTTTTTTTGTTACTTTATTTACTTATCCTGCCTTGATAATGGTACTGAATGAGTGCCAAAACGTTGATAATTATTGTCTACAAATGTTCTTTTATTGTAATCTGATAATAATAAAAATAAAAAAGACGAAAGAAATAAAAAGAGAATGAAGGTGTTTTGGTTTGGTTGCCATCTCATTTTTAATTTTTTTTTGTCTAAAAAGGAAATCTTTTTCTTCTTAAGGAAAAAATGTATACCTTCTTTCAAATTTCAATAGGAATATTTTATGTTTGTTGCTTAAATTCGGTTCTTGGATTCTTCATTTTATTTTCAGAAATTCTGCACATTAGTTTAATTATCGGGCGTCACGTGACTAAACCTGGTCTTCAATTTTTCTTTTCCAACTTACGTCTAAAGTTCATGTCTCTGCTTTGTTTCGGTGGAAATTTAAAGAGAAAAAAATTTCCAAGAAAATACAAGTGGAAGTTAGATAGGTATTTTTCTTTTCCAACTTACGTCCACACGCAATGAGATATCGTGTTAGTACGATTTTAACTGACTTTGATCAATCAGGTGTATATAGCCTTCGTCGCATATCCTGAAGCGCACAAAATAATCAGAACAGCGTGTGTGCATAAATTTTCGTGTCATGCTTGGAGAAACTGCTACGTAAATTTTCAATATGTTGATTACTGTTTTTGGTGAAGAATCTGTGAGTTGTTCACATATGTTTCAGTGTTTTAAAAAAGGTCTGAGAAAGCGCGCAAGGTGCGATATAATTTTACTCTGTAGGAAGGCTTGCACTGTTAAGTATTTGAAAATTTTCTTCTGTTCAATGGTTACGTGACAATTATTGAATCCTTTTCGATACCGTTTTTGTCCTCGAATTTTGAATCGCCATAGCAGCAGAAGCTTTTTTTAAACTGAATATCTTTCTCTATCCACTGGGGGCAATCTTTTTCTGTATAATTTTAAACATCCCAAGTCGACCATGATGTAGGAAAACTTTAATACTTTTTGAAATACACATGTCCAAAGCAAATATTTGATCCACTTTAAGGAGTTTCTTCCTTGGAAAAAAATGTCGATTAAATATCATCAGAGTTGCAATCGAAAATTTTTGAAGGATATAACTGTAAGACCACCTCATCGACCAATTAGTGAGGAAAATGATAAGACCATTTAATGTATTACGAATCAATTCAGTGAAAATTCTCAGGAGTGTCTGTTTTCCCTTCGCGAAATATTGGCTGAGTAAAGAGAATTAAAACCCTTAGAAAGGACTCTAGTAAAGCATTTGTTGAATACATTTAAAACTGATATTTTTATTAGTGACGTATATAATTCTGAAACACGTTCCGTGATCTCATTTAGAAACATGGGACAAGAAATGTTAGCGACTTACTTCTATAAACAGAAAAAAATACAAACGAAGGAAGCAAAAAAATGTTAGAAGAGAAAAGTCGATTAAGAGTAAATGACAATTCCACGTAAAATGCTTCTCAATCATTTTTAGACACAATAGAATCTGACTTACTCTAATTTTTAAATCGTTTTTTTAAACTTACTGGTCTTCAAAGGAAAACGAGAAAGCAGCGCGAAGTGGAATAGGATTAAGCTTGCGATTTGTCACGTTATACTTGCAGCAATGGGACCAAAACCATGGAATTCCTGTTTAAAAGTGGGATTAGCAGTGACATTGTATTAACAATATAGGTCTAGAGAATTTATGGATATTTTCTCCAGCTTAGGATTTACTGCTACGTATGCTGATTTTGTTCAATTTCAAACATCTATCTTAATGAACCTACAGTATGCTACATTTCGGCACCCAAGTTTTTCTCAATTAATTTTTGAATCCTGTGTCAGGTTATTCTGAATTATCTGCGGAAAAAATGTTAACGGGCCACTGTTATTCTAGGGCGGTTAGAGATCATATATTGCAATTGCAGAAAGATCGGACCTAAATGCACTGAAATTTGCACAAATTGCTTTGAAAAGGCGTGTTTCCATATTGCTGAACTGGACATAGAAAAAGCTCTTGACGAAAGCCCGACACTGTATGACAATTTAGCCAATCAGCGGAATTAAATGAAATTGAGGGCGACAAATCGTGTAACTCCGCACCAGCAGATCTACATCAGTACGGAGAGACACGGGATTAAAATAAAGATGATGAAGATGAAGAAGATGAAGAAGATGAAGAGAGTAAAATAGAAGTCCAGGAAGAAAATGAACGATAATCTAAACGTCCTCATGCACAAGAGGAGAAAAATAATTTACAAGAACATAAACGTAGACGTTTGCAATGATTATAGAGTACTAAAAGACTAAATGGAAGAAGTGGATTGAAAATATTACATGGTGGATTAGTCCTATGGAGGAAACCACTTTTAAAAAAGCCCCTGAAACTGCACTTCTAGGATGGTGTGGAAAAGAGTTCGTTTTACAAAATAATCTTTCAATGTTTGGGATTCATAACATAAAATAATGCAACATTATAAAACTGATCCCTTTGATAGAATTTTAATAAATAATAAATAAACAATGTAAGTAAAATCAGTTAACTTTTTTCATTTAATTTCAAATACAGATATTCTAGAAGCAATTTTCACAAGGTAAACACATAAAATGGACACACAATTGATAGAGTCAAACGTATTATTTAAGCAATTGCTGAAAAACCGGTTGTTTTTTGGAAAAAAGGAGAAAAAGTGAACTTGTAATGAACTAAAAGTGCATATATGCCACTAAAATGCTCAAATACGGTTGCAGTAAATTTTCCAGTAGATACCGAATCTTCCGAATAGAAGGGATCAATGTTTCATGGTCATATCTCGTGACCTGTATTAGCTAAAACATTGTTTTTTATTTTACAGAGGAGAAACTATGTGTCAAACTATGTGTTACCTGTTTAAAAGAAAAGAAATTTTGACTGTACACATTGCAGCTCTAATGAGAAAAAATAATAGACCAATCCGCTCGCAGGCAGCACCACAATCGTCGGATCAGTGTCTTTTTTGCTTCGAAGAGTCAGGTGAGCCATTTAAGGAATTTAAGCGTAAAAAATTACACGGTAAAGCTGATACTATCTCTATTCTTACAAATAAAGGCAAGAAAACTATAATGCATGCACTCAAAAGTGGAATGGAAAATGATGAACGTCCAAAGTAAACATTTAATCGACTTACAGGCGTTTCTTCCTCGGAAAATATTTCGACTAAATATCATCAGAGTTACAATCGAAAATTTCGTAAGAATACGACTGAAAGACCGGCTTATCGACCTTCGTGATATTTTGGCTGAGTAGAGAGAATCAAAACCCACATAAAGGAGTCTAGTAAAGCATTTGTTGAATGAATTAAAAAATTATATTGTCAATAGTGATGTGTATAATACTAAAACACTTTTTGTGATTTCATTTAGAAATATGGGAAAAGAAATTTAATCGACTAACTGAATTGCAAATCCACGTACAATGCTACTCAATCGTTTTTAGACACAGTAGAATCTGATTTGCCCTTGCTTTTAAATCATTTTTTAAACTTACTGGTCTTCAAAGGGAAACGAGCAAACAGCGCAAAATAGAATAGGATCCAAAAAAAAATCCAATCCAAAAATCGTTGACTTCAAGGTTAAAAGTGGGATTAGAAGTGACATTGCATTAACAATATAGGTTTAGAGAACTTTTGGATATTTTGACTGACTTAGGATTTACTGCTAGGTATGCTGATTTTGTTCAATTTCAAACATCTATCTTAATGAACGTACAGAAATCTATATTCCAAGACCCAAATTTTTCTCAATTTATTTTTGATAATGCAGACCATCATTTAATGACGCTAGCTGGACGCCACACTTTCCACGCAATGGGTGGAATTCATTGTATTACTCCATCAACGTCTGTGGCTCCCTTCTCCGCGATTCCAAAGTCAAAAACGGTTTATAATTAGCGTCTTCTCAAAAAAACTGGCGTTGGTTACATTCTCCTAAAATCATTTTAAAAGACAAATTTTCCAGGCCTTGCAGAGATGCTTATGGGTTATTCAAGTATAAGAAATCCCATTCTTTATCTCAAAATGTCACTATCTGACTTTTTGTTGTTGTACGCGAAGTCTGAAAATTTAAAATGCGTAGCAGGCTGGAATGGATTTATGGAAGTCTTAACTGAAAACTTATCTTGCTCTACGTCGCGTATCTTCTGTTTTCCTTTTGTTCATGCTCCTACCAGTAATTAAGATACCATTTTTAATATTCTAATGACAGCTTTAGAAAAGAATAAAGCTATATAACAAAATTTTATACCATAACATTTGATCAACAGCTGTACCAGAAAGCGCGTGATATAATAAGCTTGCAGTCCTCAGAACTCTAAACTAAAGTCTATCATGCTACGTTCATGATAGGATATTTTATGGATGGTAGTAGTTTAAAAGATCTCCTGTGTCAGGTTATGCTGAATTATCGGCGGAAAAAATTTTAACTAGCAACTTTTATTCTAGGGTAGTGAGAGGTCACTTATTGCACTTACAGAAAGATGGGACCTAAATGCTCTGAAATTTGCGCAAATTGGTTTTAAAAGGTGTGTTACAATATTGCTGAACTGGAGATAGAAGAAGCTCTTGACGAAAGCCCGTCACTGAATGACAATTTAGCCAATCAGCGAATTAAATGACATTGAGGGCGACACATCGTATAATTTCGCACCAGCAGATCTAAATCATTACGGTGAGACATAGGATGAAGATGAAGATGAAGAAGATGAAGAGAGTAGAATAGAAGTGGAGCAAGAAAATAAATGAAAATCTAAACGTACCAATACACAAAAGGAGAAAAATAATTCAGAAGAACATAAACGTAGGCGTTTGCAATGATTATTGACTACTGAAAGACGAAATTGAGGAAGTGGACTGAAAATATTACATGGTGGATTATTCATATTGGGGAAACCACTTTAAACAAAGCGCCTAATACTCTACACCTAGGATGGTGTGGAAAAGCGTTTATTTTACAAAAGAATCTTTCAATTTTGGGCTTTCTTAACATAAAATAATACAAAGTTATAAAACTGATCCCTTTGATAAGATGTTTATAAATAATAAATAAACAATGTAAAATCAGTTAATTTGTTCTGTTTTTTCCATCTAATTTCAAAAACAGATATTCCACAAGTACGTACAGAGCCTATCGAATAGAAAGGATCAAAATTTCAGGGTCATATTACCTGATCTATATGAGCTGAAACATTTTTTTTCATTTTACGCAAAATTTAGTCCTCTATAATGAATTTTCTTCACGTTTTTCTGTAGGATATTTACGAAACAAGCAGTTTTGAAAAAATGTGTGGCTATAAGTAGCTCAAAATAACAAAAAAATTAAGTTCTTTGAAAGAGCCATAAATCTTGATCTATGAAGATTAGAAAATTATATTTTTTATATATACACAGGATTTCCTGCCCTGCATCTTTTTCTCTTGCACCACAGAATTCGCCTTTTTTAGAAAATTTGGGTTCTTTGAAGGACCATAACTCTGCATCTATTGATGATGAAGGTTTTTTTTCCTGTAAATTTTTGAGGATTTTCCTCTCGTTTAATTGTGGGTCTGGATGCAATAAGGGCACATAAAATTTTTTCGTGCGAAAACGAAGTCCCCTGAAGGCTTTAGAAAAAATTTTCGAATTTTAATTTTCAAAAGATATATATGGA
>NC_046659.1:44544083-44562906 GCF_010883055.1 Belonocnema kinseyi | reverse complement strand
AATTAAAATTCGAAAATTTTTTCTAAAGCCTCCAGGGGACTTCGTTTTCGCACGAAAAAATTTTATGTGCCCTTATTGCATCCGGACCCACAATTTTGGTGTTAAATATTTTGCTATTAAATGCAATGGGATGGGTCAGTCTACGCAAACACGATTTTTATAACTTTTTCAGAAATATCTCTGGGGCGCACGGGTGTCATTTCTAGAAAACTTGGAATTTTAATCAGGACCCCTTAATAATCTGTTTTTGGCAAAAAACGCGCGCTACCTACTTGATAGGTTAAAAGTATCAGATGCCTGGAATCGTATAGGAATGTTTTTTAAAATAGAAACTACATCTAAAGAAACTAGCATGTGATCTGGAGGAATAATACATAACTTAATGTTTTTACAAAGGATAAGCTATATATGACATGTGAATAATTTTTTTGATAACATTATGATAAAATGATAAAATTCTGGACAAAAAGGTAGATAATTTGTATAGAGAACAGTTAATAGTGGAAACAATTAGTCTCAGGGGGCATTAGGTTTATGGATTTTAGGGAGGTCGTAGGCCTTTGGATTGATGGCTGAGCAAGTTCTGAGTTTTTTTTTGCTTAGTATGGGGAAATAAAATTATTAAACTCTGAATCAGGCACCAAATTTTTGTTTTTTTGTTGTAAAGTATCAGCGTATTTAAATTTAGATAAGGAATAAAGGTGCCTTTATCGGCAATACTAAATATTACATATGGGTTTCTTATTTTTTACTTACGTGGCACATTAGAATCTGATATAAACTCAAATTTAATTCAATTTTAATATCCTAAAAAGGAAACATCATTTATAATAATTTTGGAACATTGATTTTTAATTAAAGTTTGAGATTTTCCAAGTTCAAAATACCAGTTCAAATAGAGGCAATGATATTGTGAACATGTGAGTCATTGATGATACCTTGATGCTACATTGATGATTCCTTGAAAAGCAAAGAGTAACCGTGGCCAAAGAAAAAGAAAAAACCATTTGGAAGAATCCCCATAATTTGATATAATGTTTAAAATTCCACCTGCTTGTAATGTTGTGCGTTTAGTCTCGACCTTTTTGTCCATAACGTGAAACAATGTTATCGGAACAAAGATTCACATCCGACAGATAGCTTATTCTTTATAAGAAAAATAACTTATGTAGTATTCCTCCAG
Source organism: Belonocnema kinseyi (assembly GCF_010883055.1). Taxonomy (NCBI): domain Eukaryota; kingdom Metazoa; phylum Arthropoda; class Insecta; order Hymenoptera; family Cynipidae; genus Belonocnema; species Belonocnema kinseyi. Next base: position 44,561,723 of record NC_046659.1, on the reverse strand, counting down.
ATCACGTCTTTGTATCTGATGTTTTAAACTGTGTGATTTTAAGATGACCTGAAATTTGTGAATTTACCGAAATTCCACTTCATTATTTTTTATGTTACACTGAATTATGTTTCAATTCCACCTTTTTCATGTTTGGTAGCTTCTCTTATAAAAAGTAAAAAATGGCTTAGTTAATTACACTGTTTCAAAAATCTCCCTTTTTCAGTTCCATTTTTCTTACGTTAATTATATGATATAATCACTGCTGTTCCTAAAAATAAAATCCATATACTCCTTGAAAATTTAAATTCTTATGATCGTAATATTAAATTTTCTATAGAAGTTAAAGAAAATTCAAAAATTAATTTTTTTAGACACTCTTGTTATTAGATGTGATGATTTATTAAAAATCAATTGGTATCAAGAGAAAACTTGGCCTGGTCGTTACTCAATTAAAGACTGTTAAAAGAAAAAAATTCCAATTATATAACACTACATTTGCTTCCATCCTGTTGCAGTTACGCATACTACTCTTACTAAATACTCTAATGATACCGGTCATAATTTCGATTAATGTAATTTTAAAATTTTATCACTGAAAACAATAGAGCTCGTAGAAAAATAATTGAAAACTTTTTTTATCAACAAAGTACCAAATACTGTTAATCTAGATTTTTGCGAACAATTTATTTCCTGACGTTTACAAACCCGTTACTAAAATTCCGTCTTTTGACTGGTATCATATTTATTGCTTATAATATTGATTTAAAATTGAGGGCCTCATTTTACGAAACAACCATTCTTTTATTTGAAATTTTTTAATTTGTATCTAATCATTGTTGGCTCTTTATTTAATATATTCTACATTATTTATAAGTTTTTAAAGGCTTAATAAATCTTTTAATTTGTCTGATAAGGGTTCAAACAGTGAACGAAACGTTTCAAAAGAGTTATTGCACTGCTTCTCTTTTGACCTTCATTTCCATGGCTTGATTCGTTACTTAATACAAAGAAAAGGCCGAGCGTAAACGAACAACAAAAATATTTTGGTACTACTTGGTAGGAAACGAAATAACAATGATAAAAGTATGCGACCTTATCAAGTTGCCATTCACATGTATTCGATAACACTCTTCTGAATTCCATTTTTTATCCTAAATTGCTCGTAGACAACAATGACCATCAATGGAAACAATTAGAGAACACATTTTGTCCATCAATGTAACTAAGAAAAATATATTTAAAGGTACGTTTGCCCTCATTGTCAGAGATTTCCTGGTCTTACAAGATGGATTCTTCGACCCGATTCAGGAAGAATAAGCCCACTTATTGTTACCAGAAGAGAATTTCCGAATCACAGATGGGAACCAGTTTTTATTGGGACGAGAGAAGATCCTCTTTACACTGAAGATATGACTTGGGAAGGTCGTCAGGATAAAATGGCTCAGGTACTTTGCTCAAATTTAGATGTGAGATATTCGTCCAATAATTAGGAAAAAATTTATGATAAAAATATTTCTATAATAATAAAAGAATGGCTTGTTATTTAAATATCTTTTAAATGCTCTAGATGTTCCAGATGTGTTTGCTGAATTACCGTCTTATAGTCTTAGACGGCGCATTTTTGGTACATACTCCTGGAATTAAGCGCAAGGCAATTCTAAGTAATATCAAACCGCCATCAAATCGCGGCCAAGAAAAAAGGAATGCCATAATATATCAAAGCGTGGTAAAGCGTTTGCTTAAGCAATATCCTTCAAATCGGCGATGTAGACAATAGTAGAATTATAGTTTCTGATGGAAGGGATTTTCAAACATGTAAAATAAAAGCAAATTGAATTCCTTGCTAAAAATATTGCTTTAAAGATGTGTGGATTTATTAGATTCACGCGAGTAAGTGCAATTTTTAAACTTCGTACAAATTTTACTCTGTGCAACTCAATATCAAGTCATACTTAAGAAGAGAATAGATGTTAAATATATGTGATAGATAATACTCTGCTGTAGTTACTTCATTATTCAGCAGTATTTTTTTTTAACTGTAATCGAGAACTGATATAATAGTATATGATGCACGAAGGAAGAGAAATAATCTTCTTACAGTCGATCGAAAGTTTTTGCAAACATGCGAGGCCGTAAAAAGACTTTGCTGTCTCAGCAAACATGATATTTTATGTAATAAGTGTATGGTTTTCGAGCTTTTCATGGCATCACATCTCAGGTTTGAAGTTAGTTTACAGAATTAAGTACTGCGTAGAACGGTGCGCGTGGGTCGATGTGACCAACGCACTTGCGCGCGCACTTCTCGCGAACGGGTAAGTACCTGGCCACCAACAATTACCTGCCTTGCTACTCCAAAGCACGCTCTGAAAGCGAGGAAAAAATACTTGTGTTACCTATAATTTTTATGGCTATTTAACATTCTACCTAAGCTGCATGTCAGTATCTGCTTTTTTGTTTTTTCGATCTTGGAAAAAGATAAACACCATGCTAAGTGTGTTTGAATTCAAAGTATCTAAGAGGAACATAATCGTTTCTGAAAATGTTATGTTTACAGCAAATTAGAGTCAAAAATTTACAAACGAAAAAATGTTGGAAAAAGAAAAGTAGCCAACCACCTGCCCCAAATTAATTTTTTTTAGTTTTTCCAAAATTTTGTTTCCAGGCCAATTTTGAACATCCTATTAGTGGTCATTCACAAAATACGTGATACGTTTAGGGGAGGGTGGGGGTTCGCCAAAGTATCATTCTCCATTTTAAGACAATTACGGGGAAAATTATAAATCATTTTAAAGCTAAAGCATCGAATAGTGGCTTATTTAAACATATGTGTGAAAAAATGGATTTTGATTATGCTACTCTTCTAATTCACGCTGAGGTAACAGATAAATCCTATTATTCATTTTTTTTGTCAAAAACAGAAATTAAAAAAATACATTCTTAGTATCGATAGCTTGCACATGAGAAGACGCCGACCATACTTTTCGCCTTGAAAGATGAGATTTCCTTCAAGGATCGACTAGTTGTACTTGATTTTAACGATGGTTTGAATGACACAATTTGAAACTACTTAACTCGTGTAAGAGAAGAATTTCTTAGTTACTGTTCTCATAAAGGTAGAAAACGGACTGAAAACAAGACTATACACTGTTAGAAATGTTAGCAATATAAGTATACATTGAAGGTCAACTTTGTTTTTTTTTATATGGAAACCCCCTTTTTTACATCTGCAATTGATAGAGCGGAAAATTCTGCGTTCAGGTACGTACCCAAGTAATAAGTTAATTGTAACAGTCAAGGTCAGTTAGAGGTTATTTGAAATTAACAAAATTTTTCAAGAGTTCAGTGTAATTCCTGAAGTAAATTTCAACGAGAAATTCAACGGTGAACTCTGTATTGATCTTGGTTACAGAGTTTTGAATATTGTAAAATTATAACGAAATTTTCCATTAAAAGTTTCAGGTATTCTGGTGAGAGTACTGTTCCTCCCCCTATACCGTTTTTCGATACCGAAGTCAATACCTAAGGCGATACCATAAGTCCTATACCGTTTTTCCATTGCAATATTACGAATCGAAACTAAATTTACATATTACGAGTACAGACTTACTATCTTTCGCTAAAAGATTATTATGGCGCAAGCTAAACTTTCGGAACAAGCGAGGGTATCTGTATTAATGATGCGAGGTTGGGGAGATCGAGGTCGATCTTATGATCAAGTTCGTTTGGTTTTTAATCGCACTTTTCGCAATGGAGAAGGGTTAAATCCTGTCTCAAAATCAACAATTGAAAGAACTGTAAGGCGCTTTATGAATCATGGATCTATCAAGGACCTTCAGAGAACTGGTCGGCTAAAACCTGCAGGATATGAGGAAATGCAGATGGACATAGCCCAATCATTTGTTGAAAACCCACACCTTAGTTTACGTCGAGCTAGTGATGAGCGTGACGTTGTTCCTGAGACAGTGCGAAATATTTTAAAAAGCATTAATTTCCATCCTTGCAAAGTTCATCTGGTACAAGAGCTTAATGAACACGATCCTGATTGTAAGGTTGAATTTTGTGAAATTATGACGGAAAGAATTGATAGAGATCCTATTTTATTGTACAATACAGTATTTTCAGATGAATCTACTTTTACTTTAAAAGGTGAAGTTAACAGGCAAAATTGTAAACATTGGTCCGACACAAATCCCGATTGAATGTTGGAGAGTCACACACAATATATACAAAAGATTAATGTTTGGGCCGGTATCTTGAATGATACATTATATAGGCTCTTTCTTCAATGATGGTAATCTCAATGCCCGTGCATATAAAGAGCTTCTCAGAAAACAAATTGTACCAAGAATAAAGGAGATTACAGGCGATAATTTTCAAAATATTTGGTTCCAGCAGGACGAAGCAGCGGCTCATTGCGGTAGGGAGGTTCGAGCATATTTGGATACTCAGGTCCCTCAAATTTAGATTGGAAGAAGGGGTGAAATCGAGTGGCCTGCTAGATCTCCTTATCTGACGCCTCTCGGCTATTTTCTTTGGGGTTATTTAAAGAGCAAAGTATACTCAACTTAACCGCAAAGCTTAGACGAATTGCAGAATCGGATTCTGCAACAGGCTACTTTGATTGATAGGGAGATGATTCGTAATGCTATAACTCATTTTTATAATTGCATAGCTTTTTGTTAAGAAACTCAAGGGTTTCAGTTCGAACATCTTCAATGAAGCATGAGAAGCAAGGGGACTCACGCTAATCAAGCACCCCAAAGGGAACAAAATTTACTACGTCCACGTCGTTGTTCCTGGGTAATGCTAAACGTAAACGTAAACTGCTTGGAAAAAACCTTGAAAAAACCTTGAAGATCATCACCAAGATCAATACAGAGCTCACCAATGAATTCCTCGTTGAAATTTACTTCAGGAATTGCACTGAGCTCTTGGAAAACTTTGCTGAATTCAAATACCCTCCAACTGACCTTGAACGTTAAAATTGACCTATGACTTGTAGAATATTCCGCTCTATCGATTGCATATGTAAAAAAGTGGGTTTTCATTCAAAAAAGCAAAGTTAACCTTCAAAAAGCCATGAAGGTCAACTTCAAGGTCAAAATGAAAATCACCATTAAATTCTTCGTTAAAATTTACTTCAGGAATAACCTTCACTTGTTTGAAAAATATTTTACTTGAGGAAATATCCACCCGTCCCGGGATTTTTTAGATACAATGTATACGTGTTTACAATATTTAGGTACGCAAGCGCGAAACTTTTTGTATAAACTTTGTTCGAAAGGATGACAACATTTTTACCAGTTCTCTATCATTAGTATACATATGTGACAGGTACATTAAGCTAGCAACTCCACAATCGAATTTTTGAATTTTTTATAGCTTAGAATTTTGGGCTTTTCTTTTGGGCTACAATACAAATTTTTGGGCTCCTTTACTTCTTTCAAAAAATCAATATTCTTGTAGAGGTGCCAGCTTACATTAACCCAGCACGTCCACTTCTTTAAATCACTAAATAATAAAAATTAAATTACACCAGAATTTTGGGATTTTTTGGGGCTCTTAAAATCCTCAAAAAGATTTTCTCCAAACCAACCCTTAACTTCCAAAATCAACCCCCTTCAAAAAATTGAAAATTTTTAGTAATTCATTCACGGGATATTTTTAGGCTTTTTTGGGCTACCAGAAATTACCCACTTCGATTTCTGGGCTCCAACCCTTACAGTAAAAAATTAACCCCTTTGTAACACGCTGGTATGAAATTGTCAAAAAATAACTCTTTTTAAATTTTAGAGCTTGAATAGAGTCTCTGATTTTTGGGATCCTCGAAAATAACCGCTACGATTTTTGCGCTTCAACTCTTAACGCCAAAAATCAACCCCTCGCTACCACGTAGATACAACATTATCAACAAATTAATTTTTTTAGAATTTTTGAATTGAAATAAAGTCTCTGATTTTTGGGCTCCTCGAAAATACACGCTACGATTTTTGGGCTTCAACCCTTAACGTCAAAAATAGACTCACGTAGATACTACTCTGTCAAAAAATGAATTTTTCTAGAATTTTTTAATGGAAATAGAGTCTCTGATTTTTGGGCTCCTCGAAAACACACGATACGATTTTTGGACTTTAACCCTTAACGTCAAAAATCAGCCCACGTAGATACTACTTTGTCAAAAAATCAATTTTTCTAGAATTTTTCAATGGAAATAGAGTCTCTGATTTTTGAGCTCCTCGAAAATACACGCTACCATTTTTGGGCTTCAACCTTTAACGTCAAAAATAGACTCACTTACATACTACTTTGTCAGAAAATCGATTTATCTAGAATATTTTAATGGAAATAGAGTCTCTGGTTTTTGGGCTCCTCGAAAATACATGCTACGATTTTTGGGCCTTAACCCTCAATGTCAAAAATCCAACTCTCTCTACCAAGTAGATACAACTTTCTCAAAAAAAATATTTTAGTAGAATTTTTCAATGGAAATAGAGTCCCTAATTTTTGGGTTCCTCGAAAATACCCGCTACGATTTTTGGGCTTTAACCCTTAACATCAACAATAAACCCCTCTCTACCACGTAGATACAACGTTGTCAAAAAATAAATTTTGTGAAATAAATTTTGTGAAAAAATCGTAACGTGTATTTTCGAGGAGCCCAAAAATCAGAGACTCTATTTCCATTGAAAAACTCTAGAAAAATTGATTTTTTAACAAAGTTGTATCTACGTGGATTGTTTTTGGACGTTAAGGGTTGAAACCCAAAAGTCGTAGCGTGTATTTTCGAGGAGCCCAAAAATCAGAAACTCTATTTCCATTAAAAAATTCTACAAAAATTTATTTGCAAAGTTGTATTTACGCGGTAGAGGGGGGTTGATTTTTGACGTCAAGGGTTGAAGCCCAAAAATCGAAGCGGGTATTTTCGAGGAGCCCAAAAATCAGAAACTCTATTTCCATTAAAAAATTCTACAAAAATTTATTTGCAGTCAAAGTTGTATTTACGCGGTAGAGGGGGGTTGATTTTTGACGTTAAGGGTTGAAGCACAAAAATCGTAGCGGGTATTTTCGATGAGCCCAAAAATCAGAGACTTTATTTCTATTGAAGAATTCTACAAAAATTCATTTTTTGACAAAGTTGTACCTACGTGTTTGAGAGGGGTTGATTTTTGACGTTAAGGGTTAAAGCCCAAAAATCGTAACGGGTATTTTCGAGGAGTCCAAAAATCAGAGACTCTATTTCAATTGAAAAATTCTAGAAAAATTGATTTTTTGACAAAGTAGTATCTACGTGAGTTAATTTTTGACGTTAAGGGTTGAAGCCCAAAAATTGTAGCGTGTATTTTCAAGGATCCCAAAAATCAGAGATTTTATTCAAGCTCTAAAATTTTATAATAGTTATTTTTTGACAATTTCGTATCTGCGTGTTACAAAGGGGTTAATTTTTTGCTGTAAGGGTTGGAGCCCAACAATCGGAGTGGGTATTTTCTGGGAGCCCAAAAAAGCCCAAAAATATCCCGTTATTCAATTACTGAAATCTTTCAATTTTTTGAAGGGGTTTGATTTTGGAAGTTAAGGGTTGGATTGGGGAAAATTTTTTTTGCGAATTTCAAGAGCCGAAAGAGCCCAAATTTCTGGTGTAATTGAATGTCTATTATTTAGTGATTTAAAGAAGTGGAGGTGCTGGGTTAACGTAAGCTGGCACCTCCACAAGAAAATTGATTTTTTGAAAAAAGTAAAGAACCCCAAAAATTGTTATTGCAGCCCAAAAAACCGCAAAATTCTGAGCTATGAAAAATTAAAAAATTTGATTGTGGAGGTGCTAGCTTAGGTACCTCTGCGAAAAGCAGCCCCACCGACCATGATTCTTACACTTTCCAAATAACGATCTCGAATAGAAAAATTAGTAGAGTGTAGACATGCTCAAGTTTTACACTGGGCTTATATTTTTTATAAGATAAACTGGTCGGATCCCTGCTTTGATACCGGCCGGGATCCGTTCGGCTTATCCGGCCACAAGGCTGTTGAAAAAGTTTCTTCAGGCGACAAATTGGTAACTTAATAATACAGTGAATAGATAAAGAATAAGGTGAACTTAAAATGTCAAATCAAGTTAACCAATTCTGTCGAGAAAATTGCAGTAGAATTTCAATCACTGATGATAGAATCTCCTAGCAGTTGTCTAATTTGAGAATTCAAGTGGGGATTTTAGGGTAGGAAGGAAAAAAAGGAAAAATGTATACCCAAAGAAGTATACCTTGATTAAAAATAATAATAATCCACGCACTAAGTCGGGTTTTCAAACTGATTACTGATATAAGGTTGATTTTAATTACGAATCACGATTTTATTTGCGAACTTCGAAAGGAACGACGCTACGTGAGTGCAACGTCCATCCTTGTTCGTGGTGCGAAACTAACACTTACTAAGTGTATACGCAGACGCCAAATACGTAAAAACTAAACATTTTCTGAAAATAGATAAAATTATAAAAATTGTAACAGTTTTGCTATCGCATGTAGCAGAATCAATACCACTTTTAATTTACAAGTTGAAATATGGAAAAAAAATTTAAGAATTTAAAAATGCTCATTTCTGTTACAGGTATCTAATATCTCTTTAAATTATACTTTTTAAATAATATAATCCAACATGAATAATTATGTCTTTGATAATGTCACGGATTTCAAAATATGTGTCATTTCTTTAAAGAAACTATCCTGACCTGTGCTAGGCCGGCTCCCGACCATGAGATCTAATAAAGCTTGGCCTGGCCAGTAACCGGCGGCTTCGGACTAGATAATTTGAGAAAAATGTGGCCCGATTGGCTCCCGACCAGCTCCTGTCCATGAAATCCAATCAAGAGTAGCCTGGCCGAGATCCGACGAGAAACTTTATTGTAATAAAGGCAATCGGGAAAATTACTGCACAGGCACTGATAACACAGCCACACGCAAAAAAAAGTGTGCGGATCTGGTAACAAGAAACACGTATTCCTATGGATTTTGGAACGCTGAATTCAAATTCGGTATAAAAAATCATCCATCACGTCATGGTTGAGCCATAACCTCAAAAAATGACGAAAAATCATACAACTGTGAAGGATCAACCCTTGCCTGATATCAACTTATTTAACATTACTTTATCCAACGGAAAATGACCTCACCTAACCTGAATTAACAAAAAATTATTTAACTACATGTAAAGCTCTGGAAGCATATTTTCCCAGTAGCAAATGTGTGCTACATCGAATGGGTCAACTCGTGCCTAACCTAGAAATAAATTTAACCTAGCCTAACCTAACCTAACCTCAAGAAACACAATTAAACTGATTGTGTTGTCCCGTTGTGTTTGCGGTACCATTTCAATCAGCTTCGGCTTAACCTGCATAGTGGTTTAACCTATCCTAACCTAGCAAAACATGACCTAACCTAACCGATTACGCTGGCAACCCTGTTCTTGCGGACTTTCATATTTTGACATTAATAGCAGTAAATGTCTGGAGTTTCGTAACCGCTTGTTGCTAGCATTATTTGCCTGTGTCTGTAACCAGGGCACCTCCACGTGGTGACGGTGGGCAAAGGATCCACATTGACTGAGTTCTTGAGTAAACGACGTTCATGCCGTCATGTCAGAAAGAGGTAAAAAGTGTATTACGATGCAGGGAAAAAACCCAGTATCGGCGTCTGGTCAGGGTGGGAAAGCGGGCTCTCCGACGTCGTCATCACGCAACCGTAGCTCTTCATCAATGGATCACTTGGTTGGTGTAGAATCTCATGCTACAAGGAAAAAAACCGCGAGCATTTCTCAATCGCATGCCATGTCAAGTTTTGTTAGGTTAGGATAGGTTAAACCTTTATGTAGGTTAAGCCGAAGCTGAATGAAACGGTAGCGCAAACACAACAGGACAACACAATGAGTTTAATTGTGTTACGTGAAGTTAGGTTAGGTTAGGTCAGGTCAGGTTTTTTTAGGTTAGGATAGGTTTGACCTCTTCGCAGGTTAAGGCCAAGCTGATTCAAATGGTACCGCCAAAACAAAGGGACAACACAATCAGTTTAATTGTGTTTCCTGAGGTTAGGTTAGGTTAGGCTAGGTTAGATTTATTTCTAGGTTAGGCTCGAGTTGACCCATCTGCTGTAGCACACATTTGCTACTGGGAAAATATGCTTCCAGAGCTTTACGTGTAGTTCAATAAATTTTTGTTAATTCAGGTTAGGTGAGGTCAGGTTCTATTGGGTAAAGTTATGCTAAATAAGTTGATATCAGGCAAGGGTTGATCCTTCACAGTTGTCGACATGTTTTTGAAGTGAAAATTTGCATCACTGGCATTATTTTGAAATTTATTTGCCTCAGTGCATGATTTTTCGTCATTTTTTGAGGTTATGGCTCAACCATGACGTGATAGGTGATTTTTAATGCCGAATTTGAATTCAGCGTCCCAAAATCCATAGGAATACGTTTATCTTGTTACGAGATCCGCACACTTTTTTGTTGTGTGGCTGTGTAATGATTATATATGCACATAAAACATTTATATTTTAGCATTATTTATATTTTTCATATTAATATTAATTGATAAAACTTCAGAAAGCTTCTTAAAATATATTTTCTTTGATTTCTGTAAAACTCAATATTAAAACATCCAGTAGGTAAATTTATTATTTTTTATTTCATTGCTCACCGTCAATTTAACGTCAATCATTTGAATATAGTCAGTTTCCAATCTAAAGGTAACAAAGGGCTGCTTATTCTCAAGTGATCGGGTACTCTATGCGACTCAGCTGAATTCTAGCAACTTTAGAGACTCGCGGTGACTGGCGCTTTGAAGCAGTAACACAATATAGTATGTATACTTATTTGAAAACATTGAGATTTAGCGATATATAGTAACGCTACAATGCCATGATTTCAAATGGATTTATGTGGCACACAGGTGAATCATCTGTGTGACTGCTGTGTTGCAATTATGACTTAAGAATGAGAAACACGCTCCCACTTCCATCAACTCAAGTAGAACTCGGTTCGATTCCTGTGGACTCTTAGAAACTCTATGAAATCGGCTAACTCTTTTAAATCATGTGGACTCTCTAATTTGAAGTCACGATAGAGTAAATCTAGGAGTATTTAGATCGCTCGAGTCTCGACACGAGAGTGAACATCCTTTTGGAAGGTAGCTACACGTAACCTTGTTTTCCAAATGTCATTTAGAGAGTACATTTTTTCAAAAGGCTGACGACCTCTGTTTCATAGTGTGAATTATGATTCACTTTTTATCGTTACAAATATCTGGAGATCCTCGAAAATTGATGGACCTCGGTATTTTGCGTAATATTTTTTATAACATGTGCGGTAAAGCTTCGTATTAATTTATTATACTATAAAATGAGCGGATTCTTTGAAAACCTGAAGACAAAACCAAATAACTCGTGCAAGTAATAATTTTTCTCTTATTTAAAAATATTACTATCTGCCCTGCATATATTTTTCATATAGTTTAGGCGACTTCAAATTTCTTCAATTATCCAAAATCTCATGGCCTGAAATGCTTAACTTCTCTGCATTCACCTATATACATTTCTACAATTGCATGTAAATACTAATTTACGACGTTGATAGTAATAAAATATAAACACATTTAATATTCACTTTAGAACAATTAATCGACAATTCCTAGTAGATAACACAGGGCCACAAGATGAAATTGAGGCGGAGCATCTTTCAGCCTAGTTAACCTTTATGTTTTTGGGGTCGCTGATCACGATCACGATGTCCATATGACCCTATCACGTCTAGATCAAGGTCAAATGAAGGTCAGACCTAATCCGTCTTGACCTGCTTGTCGAACCGACATCTGAAGGTAGCTTGGAGGCCAACTAGAGGTCAAATTCTTCTTTTAATCTCTCGGCTGATTTCTTAGCTAGGAACGGGTTTCAAACCAGAGGACCTTTACGTTTTTGGGATCGCTAATCAAGACCCCGGTGTCGATATGACCCCATCACGTCTAGGCCAAAGTCAAATAAAGGTCAAACACCTTAATTCGTTTGATGCAATTTTTTGACCCCGGATTCTGAAAGAGCGGAAAATTTTACGTCCGAATACTTCTTGACCTGTTTGTCGAACCGACCTCTAAAGGTCGCGTGGAGGTCATCTAGAGGTCAAATCCTTTAATCTCTCATCCGATTTCTTAGCTAGGAACGGGTTTCGAAACAGTAGACCATTACGTTTTTGGGGTCGCTGATAAAGATCCCGGTGCCCATATGACCTCATCACGTCTGGGTCAAAGTCAAATGAAGGTCAAACACCTTAATTCGATTGATGCAATTTTTTACCCCAGATTCTAAAAGAGCGGAAAATTTTACGTCCAAATACGCCTTGACCTGTTGGTCAAACCGACCTCTGAAGGTCAGTTGGAAGTCATATACACGTAAAATGCTTCTTTTGATCTCTCAGCTGATGTGTTAGCTATAAACGGGTCTCGAACCAGTGGATCTTTATGTTTTTGGGGTCGCTGATAACGATCTCGGTGGATGTGATTTCGTGAAATGATAGGTTCAAAGTCTAAAATGAGAAATTGAATGAGTTAATGTTTAATTTCAAGCTTGAGTGTTTACATTTAAATGACTTTAAATTTCAGACCATGGGCCTATCATTTCACGAAATCACATTCAACTGTTGAGCATTTTCACTGTAAGGGATGACTTTATATTTGACCAATAGCGTCATTCTTCAGCTCAAACAGAGTCAAAGATTTATTACTAACATAATATGCTATAAGAAGGGGCATCGTGAATCGACATTTTTTGTGCTTGCTCGCAGGGCACCTCCACGTGGTGACGGTGGGCAACGGGTCACCGGCGAAGTCCCTGGGTGAACGCGTTCAAGCCGTCAATGCAGGCACAAGTTAAAGTAGCCGTACGATACAAACTTGGCCCTTTTAGAGTCTAATACTACAAGTTCATCAACAAGCCCATGTTATCGATTAAACAACTTTTGCGTTATTTGTGGGAAATATGTCATCACGAATTAGGGGAGGCAATTTGCAGATACATTAAAAGCACATTACAAAATATTTTTCAATATAGATACCAGTCAATTGGAAAATTTTTGGATTCCAAAAATATTATGCGTCACTTGCTCCCTGCGAATCATGAAAAAGAAGAAACAGATATTTGTTTCTCGTAAGGTCTGGCGAAAGCTAAAAGATCATGACACGGATTGCTATTTCTGCTTGACCAATGACAGAATGACGAACTAAATGAATCGAAAAAATCAGAAGATGGTCAGCAAGGAAATTCTCATTATTTTACTCAAGACGACCTAAGTGACTTGGTTCTAGACGCAGGACTTTCGAAAGAAATTTCGACACTCGTAGCTTCTAGATTGAAAGAGAAGAATTTTTCAGCTCCAGGTACTCGAGTGAGTTTTTATCGTGATCGAGATCGCCCATTCCGGCAATTCTTCTCTAAAGCAAAGAGTTTCGTTTATTGCAATGATGTCAATATCATCAAGGTGTTTGACCTTCATTTGACCTTGATCTAGACGTGATGGGGTCATATGGACACCAGGATCGTGATCAGCGACCCCAAAAACATAAAGGTCAAGTAGGCTGAAAGATGCTCAACCTCAATTTCATCTTGTGGCCCTGTGTAATACAGTCAAACTTCGTTTATCGCAACCATAGTTTATTGCAAACCTCGTTGATATTAATTTTCGTTTTCGATAAAGAGAAGAAAACCAGATATCTATTTATTTCCAATATATACTGTAAAATACTTTCAATGTGCAGTAATATTTTTATCTTTTTTTATATACAATATAAAATAAAATTTCATAAATGAATATATTATTTTGTGTTTCGCATATGTCATTGAAAGGTAAGAAAGTTAAATTAAAGCAAGTTAATAAAGAAAGAATATCCTTTCTCAAATTGTTTACTATTCAATGAGGCGTTTGTTGACAATTAAAAATGAAAGAATATTCGACGTGAAAAATATTTATCGCTGAAATTTCTTTTTTAGTTAATAGAGTAACAAAATATTTAATGTAAAATATTCTGATTACAATTATTGTAACTTAAATAATATTTTTCATGAAACTCTTTATAAATTATAGTTGACACTTCCTTTTGATTAAAGAGAGTAAGAAAATATTTCATGTAAAATAATTAGATAACCATCATTGTGGCCTAAATCATATTTTTCATAAAATTATTTATAAATTATCGCTGACACTTCCTTTTTATTGAATGAAGTAAGAAAATACTTGATGTAAAGTATTCTAACTACAATCATTGTGGCTTAAATCATATTGTTCTTAAAATTCTTTATAAAGCATATCGCTTTCACTTCCTTCTTATTACATAGAATAAGACAATGTTTAATGTAAAATATTCTGATTAGAATCATTGTGGCTTAAATCATATTTTCCAAAAAGCTGTATAAATTATAGTTGATACTTCTTTTTTAATAAATGGAGCAAGAAAATATTTCATGTAAAATATTCTAATTACAATCATTGCGGCTTAAATCATATTTTCCTAAAAATCTTTATAAATTATAGTTGATACTTCTTTTTTATTAAATGGAGCAAGAAAATATTTCATGTAAAATATTCTGCTTACAATCATTGTGGCTAAATCATATTTTTCATAAAATTCCTTATAAATTATCGCTGAAACTTCTTTTTTATTGAATAGAGTAAAAAAATACTTGATGTAAAATCTTCTGATTACAATTATTGTGGCTTAAATAGATAGGTTCTACGAAGAATAGGCTATCTTTTCTTTACCGTTAGGAATTAGGCTAACTTCATTAGTTATATGTTCTTAAAATTCTTTGTAAAGTGTCGGTGACACTTCTTTTTTATTATATAGAGTAAGAAAATGTCTAATATAAAGTATTCTGATTAGAATCATTGTGGGCCCTAATAAAATTTTGCATGAAATTCCTTATAAATTATCGTTGACGCTTCTTTTTTACAGAATAGAGTAAGAAAATATTTCATGTAAAATATTCTGAGTACAATCATTGTGCCCTAACTCATATCTTTTATACAATTCTTTATAAATTATCGCTGACACTTATTTTTTATTAAATAGAGTAAGAAAATATTTAATTTATTTGGAGAATGAATAACGGGGAAAAGAAGAAAAAATAAATTATGCGCTTTTGTCAAAATACTTTATTCTATTACTTTTCATAGAAAATCATTTGAAAAAATATTGATGAATTCTTGAAATTAAACATGGTAGGCATGAAATTAAGATGAGATAAAGTGATTTTCCCTTTATTTTATGTTACTGCGATCATTACACATGGAGACGCTGTGCTCTTAGCAAACAGCACGGCGATAAGAGGCACATCCAATCTTTATTTTTCGATCTTTTGTGATCTAGACTTTATTATTTAATCTGAAGTCATTATATTCTAAATTAGAAATTCACTCCAAAAAATCACTTTTAAACATACTGATCACACTAAGGTCCAAAGGACCAAACTCAATTTTTAAAAAGCTGCTAAAAAATGAAGACCCATGTATGATCACTAAGAGTTAATGTAAAATGTTTTAATTACAATTATTGTCGCTTAAAACATATTATTCATAAAATTCTTTATAAATGATCGCTGACACTTATTTTCTATTGAATAGAATATGAAAAAATGCAATGTAAAATATTATGATTAGAATCATTGTGCTTGAGTCATATTTTTCATGAAATCCTTTATAAATTATTGCTGACACTTCCTTTTATTTAATAGAGTAAGAAATTATTTAGTGGAAAATATTCTGATCACAATCATTGTTGCTTAAAACTTATGTTTCATCAAATTCTTTATAAATGTTCGCTGGCCCTTTTTTATTGAATAGAGTAAAAACAAATTTAATTAAAAATATTCTATTTACAATCATTGTAGCTTGAATCATATTTTTTTTAAATTTTCGCTGACAATTATTTTTATTAAACAGAGTAGGAAAATTTTTAATGTAAAATATTGTGATTATAATGATTGTAACTCAAATCATATTTTTCATAAAATTCTTTATAAATTACCACTGAGGCTTTTTTTATTGAATAAAGTAAGAAAATATTTAATTTAAAATATTCTGATTACAATCATTGCGACTTAAATCATATTTTTCGTAAAATTCTTGATAAATAATTGCTCACACTTCTTTTTAATTGAATAGACAAAGAAAATATTTAATTTGAAATATTCTGATTATAATCATTCTGGCCTGAATCAAATTTGTCATAAAATTCTTTATAAATTATCGCTGACACTTCTTTTATATTAAATAAAGTGAGAAAATGTTTAATGTAAAATATTCTGATTACAATCATTGTGACTTAAATCATATTTTTCGTAAAATTCTTTATAAATTATTGTTGAAACGTCTTTTCCATTGAATAGAGTAGAAAAATCTTGACTGTAAAATATTTTGATTACAATCATTGTGGCTGAAATTATATTTTTTATAAAATTCTTTATAAGTGAGTTAATTGTGGGATGAGCGTAGAGTAACCGTGGCTCAAGATTGGGCCAATGTTCACAGTCGTACCTGATTTGGTCGAAATTAAACTTTCGCAAAATTTTCGAAGATGGACACAATTAACTAAATTTTTCTAACTCTTTATGAAGGATTGGTGGATACATTTTTTTTATTCGACCTTGCGCAATTCTGTTTAAAAACCCGTGTGAAAGAAGTTTGCATGGCTCAAGCATGATAAGACACTTGGAAATATCTGACTAAAGCATGAGCCAGGGTTGAATACTAGCATGGCACAAGCCTTACTCTTGTCGGTCTCCCATGTGAAGGATACGCTAAACACAAATGAAAAAACCTTAGATTTGTCAATAGTCTGCACGCCTCTAAATGATAAATTCACTACCCGGGTGTACCGGGTTGCGCACTAGGTAACTTATCATGTATTTGACAAGAACTTTTTAAGAATTTAAATGGTGCTAACTGCCAAAATAACTAGCAATCCTAAATTGACGATCCGGGTGAACCGGATCGAGCAACAGGTATTCTATCACGTATTCTACGAGACATTAAAAAAATTAAAATTCTGTGAATAACGAAATCAATTCCAAATGAGAGTCGATGAAACGGGTGCACCGGGTCACGCACCAGGTAGTGTAGCGCGTATTCTACGAGAACTTTTTAAGAATTTAAATGTTGCTAACTGCCAAAATAACTACCAGTGACGAGCGCACGATCCGGATGAACCGAAGTGCGCTTTAGGTAGCTTAGCACGTATTCTAAAAGAACTTTTTCGAAATTTAAATTGTTCCAACAGCTAAAATATCTAAAAATTGTGAGTCGTATTCATATTCTACGAGAATTTCTCCAAATTTACAATGTTGTAAATCACGAAAAAAAGTCCAAATGGTGAGTCGACGAGCCAGGTGCACCGAGCAATGCACCAGGTAGTTTAGCACGTATCTTACGAGAATTTTTTGAGAATTAAAATTATGCCAACTGCTAAAATAGATACCCATGATAAGCTGACGATCCGAGTGAACCAGATTGCGCGCCAGGTGCCTTAGCACGTACCAGGTGTATACATATGAAACCGGTATTTCCATTTAGCGGCCAGTAGGCACACTTGTAGGCACTGTCGGAACTTACCATTTGTGCTAATTGGCGTATTGT
>NC_046659.1:44537776-44543983 GCF_010883055.1 Belonocnema kinseyi | reverse complement strand
GGCGCATACTTTGAATAAAATATTTGTTATCATTCTCTTGAAATAAATGTGTTTTTTTCTTGAAAAAATACCGGTTTCATATGTATACACCTGGTATTCTACAAGAACTTGTTTAAAATTTAAATTGTTTCAACAGTCAAAATTACTTAAAATTGTGAGTAGACGACCCGGATTCAGCGGATTGAGTACCAGGTAGTTTAATACGTATTCTAAGAGACTTTCTTAAAAATCAAAATTTTGTTAATAACGAAGACAATTCCAAATGGTCAGTCGACGACAAGGGAGCACCGGGTCGCACACTAGAAATTTTAGCACGTGTTCCAGAAGAACTTTATGAAATTTGAAATTTTTTCAAAAACAAAAACAACTTTTAATAGTAATCCGACTATTGGTGTGGATCATATCGCGCGAAAGGTAATTTAGCACGTATTCTGAAAGAAGTTTTTCAAAATTTACATTGTCACAAGAGCCAAAGTAACTACCAGATGCTATAAATACCAGAAATAAATACCTAATAACTACGTGAATTAAATTTTGAACGACTCGGTGCACCATCCGACGCGCTCGGGTTGTTAACTCACTATTTGAAATTTGTTTACCTATTAGAAAGATTGAAATTTTTGTAGGCTCCCGTAGTAAACGTGTTAAAGCAACTGATGCGGGATATGGTATACCCCAATCATCGACTTATCATTTGTAATTATTTTGTTATTGAAAATATTTAAATTTCAAAGAAGTTCTCGCAAATGACGTTTTGAATAACCTGGTGCGCAATTCGGCGCAACGGGTCGTTAACTCACGATTAGTTGTCATTTTGGCAGTTAGAAAAATTTAAATTCCTAAAATGTCCTTGTTGAATACGTGCTAAACTACGAGGGGCGTGACCTGGTGCCCCTGAGTCGTCAAATCACCATTCAGAATTTTCTTCGTTCTTAACAAAATTTAAATTTGTAAGAAGTTCTCGTAGAATACGTATTAAACTACCTGGTGCTCAATCCGCTGCACATGGATCGTCTGCGCACGGTCCGGCTCACCTGGATCGTCAGCTCGTCATTGGTGGTAATTTGGGCAGTTGGCACAATTTAAATTCTTAAGAAGTTCTCGTAGAATACGTGCTAAGCTACCTGATGGTCGATTCAATGCACCCGCATCGTCGAATAATCATTGGTATTTTTTCTGGCATTTGCATAATATAATATCCTTAAAAGTTCTCCTCGAATACGTGCTAAACTATCTGGTGCGCGGCCCGGTGCACCCGGGTCATCGCCTTACCATTTGGAATTGTTTTCGTTATTCAGAAAATTTAAATTTTTTAAAATATCTTGTGGAATACATATTGAACGACCTGGTGCTCGATATGGTGCAGTCGGATCGTCGACAATTTAAATTTTGATCAAGTTCTTATAGAATACGTGCTAAGCTACCTGGTGCGTGATTTAGTTCATCCCGATCGTCGGCACGTCATTAGTAGTTATTTGGGCAGTTGGCACAATTTAAATTCTTAGGAAATTCTCGCAGAATACGTGCTGAGCTTTATGGTGCGCGACCCGTTCACCCAGGACGTCGACTCACTATTGGGAATTGTTTTCGTTATGCAAAGAGTGTTTATTTTTAAGAAATTTTCTTTAAATACGTATTAAACTACCTGGTGTTTAATCCGCTGCACCCGGATCGTCTACGCTCGTTCCGGTTTACCTGGATCTTCAGGTCATCATTGGTTGTAATTTGGACGTTCGCACAATTCAAATTCTTAAGAAGTTCTTGCAGAATATGTACTAAGCTATCTGAAGCTCGATTCGATACACCCGCATCGTTGACCAATCATTGGTAGTTATTCTGGAAGTTGGAACAATATAAATTGCTATAAAGGTCTCCGAGAATACGTGCGCGGCCCGGTGCACCCGCCTCGTCACCTTACCATTTAGAATTGTTTTCGTTATTCACAACATTAAAATTTTTTTATAGCTCTTACAGAATACGTATTGAATGACCTGGTGCTCGATCTGGTGCAGTCGAATCATCGACTCACCATTTTCAGTTATTTTGGCTATCGGAACGATTTAAATTTCGATATTTTCGATATTTTCGATATTTTGCCAGTTAGCGTAATTTAAATTCTTCAAAAATTCTTGTAGAATACGTGCTAAGCTACCTGATGCGCGACCCGAAGCACCCGGGTCGTGAACTTGTCATTTAGAGACGTGCAGACTATTGGCTTACCTAAGGTATATTTATTTGTGTTTAGTGTGTCCTAAGCATAGGAAACGGACAAGAACAAGGCTTGCCCCATACTAGTATTCAGCCCTGACGCACGCTTTAGTCATATACTTCCAAGTGTCTTGCTATGATTGAGCCATGCAAAATTCTTTCACGGGGGTTCTTAAAAAATTTCGCAAATTTCAATATAGAAAAATATATCCACCAATCCTTTCTTAAAAGTGAGGAAAACTTAGTAGATTGTGTGCAACTTCGAAAATTTTGCCGAAGGTCAATTTCAACCAAATCACGTTTGACTCTGGGCGTCACATTAGCCTGGTGTTCACGTGCATGCGCATTATGTGATGGTACGTTACATCACCCCGCCTCCCCATTTTTGACAGTAAAAGTTCGGGTGACAAACAAAAATTTCCGTTAATACAATGATTGTTATCCAGAAAAGTCGATCGTAATTTTTCTCTACTCTCGTCATCCTTGACGACCATCGGGCGCACCACGTCGGTTGGGTCGAAACGGATCCTGCACCTTAGGTTCCGTTGTCGTACACGGAAGCCGAGTGATCCGTGGGACACCTGGTATACTGTTACGCCTGAGAACGTCACTCTGTATTTCGACCCCGTGGAGCCTCCCTTGGTTGGTTTTTCTGTGGCTTGTGGTTGCACTGGTTGTGGAACTGGTGTGCTTGCCGCCGCTGCTGGGAGGGGGGGGGGGGGGGGGGGGGGGGGGGGGGGGGCTGAGGGTAATGATGTGGATCTTTACCCCATGTGTTTTTGTTGCTGTAGGTGCTAGTTGTTGCTTCCAGGAAGGTGGCACGTTAACGTTGGCGATGTTCGTAATGCGTGGTTCTTTCGCGGGTGCGACGCATGCTATTTCCCGTCGTAGATTGGCGGCGTGACTTCGCTGGGCTAGTTTGCCTGCACTTGCGTGGAACGGTGCAGTGGTGTGTGTCACGCAGAGAGGTCCTACCTCTCGGAATCTGGCGAAACCGTCGTGTTCCAACAGTTTCTCCAATTCTGTTAGTTGATGGTGGAACGATATCTCGCTGACGTTGCTGTTACTTTAGTGACTCGTCTGTTCTTCTGTCTGGTCGGACTGGATGTGGTGGCGGAGAGAGGATGCCGTTGTTAGTCGGTGTCGTTGTGGTGGGGGACTTCTAGTGTGGTGGTGGTTGACGATTTTCGTTCTTGCGTTTGGTGGTGAGGGTCCTCGATGAACGATCTGAGTTCCTTTACGTGGTTGTGTCGGCTAAATTTACCCTTTTTGTTTTTAAGATCGAAAATTACGCTAGAAATTCGTTTTACAACGGTGCACGGTCCTTCAAATTTTTCTGTCAGCTTCACGTCGAGGTTGTTGGCTTTCTTGGATAGGTAGTTTGTCCTTTTTAACATTTGTTCTCCGATTTCGGGTGTCTATTTGCAGCGTCTTAGATTGTAGTGTCCCTGTTGTTTTTGGAAGTTACTCGCTATGACATTTCGAGCTAGTTCCAGGGCTGCCTGGATGCTTTCAATGCGGTTCTGGTGTCTCTGTTTGCTTGTCAACGCGGTTTCATGCGCAAGACTTCCTGGTGTGTGAAATACACGACCGCAATGCAGGTATGTGGCTGTGAATCCTGTCGACCCAGTTGTGATAGGAGATTAAACCTCAGAAGCACGATGTCGCTGAGAGTGTTTATTATAGAAACCTCCGTTCGTATTTATTTCCCCATGGCTTGTAAACATCCGGAAAAGACTGCACCTAGGTGCGTTTTTCTGCCATCGGCCAGGACAGCTATGGTGTTGTTCTCTTCCTGTTGTCAACCCATGTTTGTGCATCACTGTGCTGTTTCGACGTTGACGTATGAGCAGACTGATCCTGGGTTCACTAGGGCGTTTACGGCGTATGTCCCCATTCTTACTGGTATGAAGATTCTCGGCTCGTCATGTGAAATGGTGTCTGGGGCAGGAAGTGAGCCTAGTTGGACCCTTTCGGTTCTCATTTTCCTGTGTCCTGCAAGTGCATTCTTTGGAGAGGACGTCGTTGGTTCCGCACCATAAGCAGAAATTTTTCTGGGTTGCGTCGGCAGTTTCCCCGGGCATGACCTCGTTGTTTGCAGCACCAGCAGACTTCTTGGCGGTTGTAGCTTGGTTGAATGGTAGACCTGGGTTGTTTGACAGGCTTGTAAGCCGTACGATGATCCCCTCGGTTGTCTCTCGTCTAGAGTTCCTGAGCCTCCTCTATTTCCTCTACTCTTTGGATTAGGGCGTCGGGGGTGTTCACATCCGGGAGCTAGATGTACAGCCGTAGTCCTAGATCTATGTTGTAGTACAACGTTTCCATTGTCTTTTCGGGGGTGAATCCTCCTCGTCTTCTTATCAATGTTAGTAGAGCTGTTATACAGTTGCGGATTTGTTCGCTGTTTGCTTGGTGTCGGTTGTGAATCTGCTGGTTTAGTTGTCTGAGCTCATGTGAAAAGAAGTAAAATCTCCTCAGGCTCTGCTCTACATCGTTCAGAGAGGTGAGATCGGCTGCGCAGTTGCGGTATCTCAGCTGGACATCCCCTTCTGAGCAGCTCCGGGAAGCCTTTCAGGATTTCACTGTCGGGGAAGCTGTAGGCTCTTTGGAGTTCTTTCAGCCTTTCGAAAAGCCCGTAGACGTTTTTGCCGTCGAAATAGCGGTTCCACTTTCGCATTTGTCTAAAATTTCGGTCGATGTTGTTGTGTTATCAAAATCTTCAGCTGCGTTCTCGTGCCTGGTGTGCCGTACTGGTGTTGTCTGCTTTGACTGGCCGTGTTTATTGGGCCCTGTGGTTTATTGGGTTTCTAGGTGCGGTCTATATCTTCCTTGTAATCTGGAGTTACTTCCGGCTTGTCTTGATAGAGCGTTGGGTTGGCTCTGACAAAGCTTAACAGTCTTTTTTTGGAGTACTGCAAGGGATCCCACGGCGTCGATCTCGTGTATCTATAGCTCTTTCTCGAGAAAATCTTTTCGTAGGCAGTAGATCCATGGAACAGGCATGGTGCCGGGTGACGTGGTAGAGAGGTCGGAATCCAACGGTAATTCAATGCGGGTAGCAGTGTAATAACAGTACATATACGGAGCGGTTCGGCGATCGATTAGCGATTTCTAAACCGATGTTTTCTCCGTCGAAGATCTGGCTCGAATGTGCCGACTGGAGAGCGTTTTGCTGTCTTATACCATTTAGACGGGTAGGAGGGGATTTTGGATGAAGGAAGGGGTCGGCTGCGAGGAACGGGGTATCTGTTGACCGCTGAGCGAGTCAGCTACGGGAAGAGGACGGGATGGCGCTAGAAGTAGAGGAGGGTTGTCTGGAAGTCTACTGGGAGTGTATAACGGACAGAGGAGCTGCACCAGGTTAAAGATCCCCGAGGCTACTCGGTTCACCGCTCCCGGCGAACTGCCGTTTCTGCGTCGCGGCTATATTACACCTTTTCAATCTTTTTCAGGTACTCTGCTTCCCCCTGCTCCTTAACCATTCTATACCAGCTATTGTACCTTGAATCTGCGATTTTAGTCCATCTTTCCTCATCTTGCCTTGCCTTCATCTCTTCCTCTATTACCTCCTACTATATGCCCCTCTCATGTATACCACATTCACGCCTCTTTTTAGTTTCTCTTAGAAGTTCCAGGCTCTTTTCACTTGCCTTGCCACCATTTTTTCTCGTCCAATTACTTCCCGCAGCATATACTAGGCAGTCTGATAAGTACCTGAAAATTCTAAGAGATGGCATTAGTATTCACTAATGTGTACCATTTTCGTCGAGCTTGATCCTTCAAATGACGCCTGTCAAAACTTCAACCATTTATGCTTACGCATTTACAAGTTACAGCACTGAGAAGCGACTAACCTCCGAGTTTTTTTAATATGGAAAATCTGAGTTTCGAGTTTTGATCAAACACTACTATCTTCGCAAGAAAACGATATCCGAGACCAAGGCCAAGCTGGATTAGTATTACCCGGACTCTGCACCGTCGATTGGAACGATTCATAAG
>NC_046659.1:44533367-44537676 GCF_010883055.1 Belonocnema kinseyi | reverse complement strand
AGCCGACCGAGTTTTTGCGCCGATTCATAACCATGGATGAAACCTGGATCCACTACTACACTCCTGAGTCAACGCAACCGGCAAAACAGTGGGTTCCACCGGACCAAAGTACTCCGAAGCGTCCAAAAACGCAACAATGGGTCGGAAAGGTTATGGCCTCCGTATTTTGGGATGCACATGGTATGATATTCGTGGACTATCTTGAAAAAGGTAAAACCATAACCGGAGCATACTATTCATCATTATTGAACCGATTGAAAATCTAAAACGCCGAAAAACGACCGCATTTGAAGAAGAAAAAACTGCTTTATCATCAGGACAATGCACCTGTTCATTCATGCTTAGTCGCACAAGCAAAATTGCATGAAATCGGCTTCGAATTGGTTCCTCAGCCACCGTATTCACCAGTCCTGGCCCCCAGCGACTATTACTTGTTCCCTAACCTGAAGAGATGGCTCACCGGTAAGCGTTTTTACTCAAATGAGTAGCTCATAGCTGAAACTGAGGCGTATTTTGGAGACCTTCCGATCGAGTACTTTTCGGACGGTATCAAAAAGTTAGAAAATCGTTGGACTCGCTGTATCGACCTAAAAGGAGTGTATGTTGAAAAATAAAACCGACTTTGGCCAAAAAAACGTCTCCGTGTTTCATTTTTCAGGGACTCATCAGTGTGCCTAGTAACCTGGGCACCTCCAGCCCACTCCCAAAACCCATCTTAAAAATCTTTCATGCAAACTTTATATTCTCTTGTGTTCATTCCATCCCTAGATTTGCACACCATAGCTTAACATTGACCATGCTAATACATGAAACATCCACACTCTCAGCTTCCAGTAATTTTTAACCTTTTTTCCTATATCCCGTACTTGTCTCATTACTTTACTCGCGCATTCCAATCTCTTTCTCACCTGCAGCTTGCTTCCTTCTCTCGCGTGGAATCAAAATCCTAAGTAGCAAAACTCATCAACCAACTCTACCACCACGCCATTCATCTTCCATTCGTACTCTTATCTACATCTTTTATTTCCGAAACACATCATCTCGGTCTTGTTCACATTTATTGTTACACTCTTCTCTCTCACATATTCCGTAAACACTCTCATCAACAAATTGATACCTCTTTCACCATCCGCTAATTGCCCTACGTCATCTGCATATGTTAGTGAATATAGTTTGCCCGTTCCTAATTTTGTCGCTCCTTTCCCTTTCATTTTCAACTTCACCTCTAAATCTGCGAAAAAATTACTAAATAGAAGTAGGCTGAAAGGACACCCTTGTCTGAGCCCTTTTCCTGTCCAGGATTCCTCACCTTTCTTGTCTCCTATCTTCACCCTTATCTTGGTATCCACAAATATTTCTTTTATTTTCTCTATTAAACCTTCGCCTACTACTCTCTCTTTCATGGCTGCCCATAAGATTCTCGTGTTAACTTAGTCAAAAGCTGCTTGAAAGTCTTCAAACAATGCTACTAGCTTTCCTTTCTTCCGCCCTGACTAGATAGTTGAGTACGTAGACGTTATCTATGGTTCCGATCCCTTTTCTAAAACCCGTTTGGTTGAGTGGTATAATTCCCTTCTCTTCCACCTGTCTTTCCAACCTCCTTCTAAGCACTTCCGTATAAATGTTATATGCCACGGACATGAGTGTGATAACTCTATATTCCTCCACTTTTTTACCTTCTCCTTTCTTAATCAATGGTACTACTAGCCCTGTCTTTCACTCCTCCGGCCACCCTTCTTCCTTCCATACCTTGTTGCAAATCCTTCACATCTCTTCCCTCACCCCTAATCCTCCACATTTCAATGCTTCATTTTCCATACCATCTTCCCTTGTTGTCTTGTTTCTTTTTAACCTTGCTTTCGTCTCATTCACCTCATCCCTACTGATCTCGTTTTCAATTTCCTCGTTCCCATCAAACACTTTTCTTCCTTCTCCCTTCACCCTATATTCCACTTCTTCTAGCAGCCACTTCTTCTATCGCTATTCAGCACTTCCCGTTCCCACCATTCTTTTACCACCCACTCCGCCTCTTCCATATACCTTTCTTTCTCCTTCTGTTTTTTCTCTTTTATCATTCTGCCGTGTTCCCTCTTTCTCCTGTTGAGTTCTCCTTTTTCTTTTTCTCCTTTCCTCCATTTCCCTACACTCTCCTTCATCCTATCTTTACTTTCCCGACATTCATCGTCCCACCAGACTCTCCTAAGCCCCTCTTTATTTTCTGTCGGTCTCACTTCTTCCCTTACCTTATCCATCGCTCCTTTAAGTTTTTCGAGCAGTGAGTTAACTCCTTCCTATTCCCGAAGCCCTATCCCCTCGTTTTATATTTTTTCTCTAAATTCTTTCAACTTATCCTCCCCTCTAATGCCTATTTTCACTTCATTTTCTCTCTTTTCAAAGAGAGAAGGCAAAGGCCTCCCGCGCCTTTGCCCCCGTCCTCGTCTCGGTTCCGCCAATTCTGCCGTTGGTGCGGCCTGCAAAGGCGTAATGAACGTCTTATCGGCACATTCCTCACTGCTTGCCTCATCTACACCGCTACCTTTTCTTTCTTTGCTATCGCTATCACTATTTGTTTCACTCTTCACACTTAACTCGCTCTGCATTCTTCCGAAATCACGTTGTGGACTGCGCATTATCGTCACTTTCTATCCTCCCTAGAATTTTAATAACATTTTCCAAAAACTCGCCCTCCTACACTGATGGCTTCTGACAATTTATGTCTATTTAACTTCTTTTCAACTTTTCACTTCGCCTCAGCCAAAAAATGATCGCAGTCAATAAACACCGCGTGTCCTCTGTCGGTACTGGAAACGGAAGCCCACTTCTTTTGTATTGAATGGAGTAAGAAAACATTTAATAGCAAATGTTCGGATTACAATGATTGTGGCTTGAATAATATTTTTCATAAAATTATTTCAGGCAAACCGACCATCAGTTGGACAGTTTCGAAAAGCTGAACCACAAAACACAATTTTTAAATGGTTAATTTCAATTTTTTCTACTAAAGCCGTTTTCATAAGTAACCCCCACATGATTTGATCGATAAGAACAGAAAATACATTATTAATTTTATAGGTAATCAATATAAATAAATATTTTTAAGCTAGTCAGATCGCCATTAGTGGGATAAGAATTTTGAGGTTAGGGGCTGTTCATCAATTACGTAACTCTCAAAATTTAGATTTTTGAAACCCAGTCTGTCTGTTCGTAACGGTATCGTAACAGTTGCACCTTTACCCTATCTGTCTTTGAAAATAACGTAACGCATATGCTTGAAATATTTTTTAAATTAATGACACCTTTATTAACATTATAAATATTATAGATTAAATACGAACTTCATTATTTAAAAAAATTTAGTTTAATCAATAAATCACTGTTTTGATGCAATAAATTTTCATCTTCTACAAACGGATTTGTAATCCATGTTTCAAAATTATCAACTACTGGTATCGAAGTGTCGTCAACGTCATCATTAGGAATATTTATGTCTGCTAAATGAACATTATCTTCGTCAATCCATTCGAGATGTTCGGATTCAGGTTC
The DNA here is from genome assembly GCF_010883055.1 of Belonocnema kinseyi. Classification (NCBI taxonomy): domain Eukaryota; kingdom Metazoa; phylum Arthropoda; class Insecta; order Hymenoptera; family Cynipidae; genus Belonocnema; species Belonocnema kinseyi. The sequence goes on along the minus strand of NC_046659.1, from coordinate 44,534,133 downwards.
CTTCTGTATTAATAGTTCTTTTTGTCGCCTTGTTATTATTTGATAAGGCCTCGTCTTTTCAAGTGATGGAATACTTTGCTTGTGTACATTTTGCTTATGAACCAGCACTCCTTTTTTTAAGCAAAATACAAGCCATAATCTTTGCACATCTTTCAAAGTTTGCCTCAGTCCACTTCTAGTAGGTTTGCAACAGCTTTCATCTAAGCATTTTACAATCTAAAAAATCAAATCAATATATTTTTTACTAGATTTTTAAAAATATGTTATATAAATGAATTTCTAATTTAATAATCTTGAATATAGTTTGACTGTATGTTATACCATATAAATTTTAATATCTGGTTTCCATGGAAATTTTAATTTGCAAATGAATTTTTACCTGGAGAAAGTATTGGCTCTCTCTGATATGTTGCGAATACCATACATGTGATGAAAAATCAGGAACATGCATTTCTTCTCCAGGCTCAGCATATTCAACTGTTACTTTGTGACCATTTATAGGATTTTTGCTCCAAAGTTCAGTCGCAACATTAGCTGCGTAGGCAAAATTTCTTTTTTCCAAATCATCATCAATAGTTTTACCTCTAGAATCTAAATGAGAACCAAAGGCGTCATGTGGCGAAATGACGCCAGAAAGTGCTTTGCTGAGAGGTGCCATTCTTCATTCTACATGATTAAAAGCGCTTCTCCCAGGTGCATTCGTAAAGATAAATAGAGCATCCAAATCGTATTTCGAAAAATGATGTATTCCATGCTGAATTACTTT
>NC_046659.1:44529459-44533267 GCF_010883055.1 Belonocnema kinseyi | reverse complement strand
GGAGTTGCAACGATTGTACCCGGAATATTCTGTTAAACTAATCGTCCTTATCATCGGCGCTCTTGGAGGTGCCAAGCTTTCACTTGCTAATAGCCTAAAAAGTATCCCTGCATGTCAACAATATGCTAAAACACTTGCGGGAAAAATGCAGAAGGCGGCTGTCCTTGGGTCGCTCCGTGTTCTTAGGGTCCACGAGGCTTTTGCTGGATCGTCGCATTGATTCCTTTACAGACTGTAACCACCTATGTCACGGTTGTGAGACGTGGTTATGGCTGAAATTTTACCGCGATTTCGCTGGAAGCGGGTGCAATTTTTCAGATTAGCACCCGCTCCCGGCGAAATCCTGCGGTTGTCCTTATGACAAATTTTTAAATATATATATAAAGCAATTGTGTAGCAGTGTTCTTGATTTCAAGAAGTGGTATCAAAAACAAGATGTTTGTACTAAAGAAGACTTAGCGTCCTTGGACCGTATGCAGATAGCAACAGAATCATTGATTTATAAAGAATATAAAGAAAGAAAATAAAGATTTTAATCAGAATATTTTATATGGATACAACAGTTTGGTTGACATATTTTTTCTTTCTTGACTGAAAAATCTTTTTCTATTATTATTCGTGAGAAAAAATTTAACTATGATTGAAGATTAAACTGTCTAGGTTGAGGCTTTGACAGTTTTATTGCAAATTAGTTTTTTTTTTCTAAATAATTCAACTGCTTTCAATTTGTAATTAAAGTATTTTGTTGTTGAAATATCAACTACACCAAACTCTCGCGTTCAGTCACCCCCCCTTCTCAGCCTTCCTAGAACTGCTGGCTCTCACAATTTGTCAGGGGAGTAGAGCGAGAGCGGCTGCGGTATTATATATACATAGATATAGATTCCAATTAGAAACAAGTAATGTGGCTCTCACTGTTTACGTTTTGATCCCACCAAAACCAGTCCAAGGCTATTTGAAGGCAACCCCCGACACTTGACTGAAAGCGAAAGTTTGGTGTATTATATTTTTTGATCAGAATTCACCTTTTCTGGTTAATTTAATACTTCTATTTTCTAACAAATTGTCCAATAAAAATATCAACCTAATAATACAATTTTTAACCAAAAAATAATTGAAATTTTTTGAATACTTAATTCAATATATGTACTAATTTCAATTAAGATCAATTCTATATAAAAATGTAAAACTAAGCCATCAACTTTGCAAGTAAATCGATAATATTAATTTTTTAAATATTTATTATATTTAATATTAATCTACAATATTAAATAGTAATTCATACTTACAAATTTGATTAAAAATTAAATTCATGATTTACTATTAAATTACTTGCCTAAGCAATTGATAAAATTTGACGTTATAACAACTAGTTTCTTACATTAAATAATCAGTTAATCAAACAAACATTCAATCAGACGTCAAGCGTGGAGCTTATAAACTATATTTTTTATATTAATGAATTTAATTTAATAATATCTTGTTATTTTTGTAAGCAAAATGTGAACATGTTCATATGAATTCTATTCAAAAATAGAGAAAAATAAATTCCTTATGATTTATAACAATCAATTCTTACTTTTGAATGCACTCTATAATTGTAACTTGCTCGTACAATTTAATTTTGATAAAAACAATTGAATTTTTCTTATTCTTGTATTGGTTTATTGTGTGTCACACTTAAGGATTAAGGGGCTGTTCATCAATTACGTAACGCTTTCACAGATAGACAAGGCACAAAGGGTTTGTTATGGTAGTGTTACGAAGAGATAGGGAGGATTTTCTTTATTTGTTACGTAGCGTTGCAAAGATGACGTCAATTTTTACAATAATCCATCGAAATGATATTTCACCGACTGACTCACTTGACTCGAAGTCTTAATTGACACATACGTCCGGTAGAGTTTCATTCGCTATCTCTGTTGATATTTAGTTTCACTGGCTAAGGTCACTTACTCAAAATGCATATCAAATTCCTGAAGATAAAAAATTCTAAACAATTGTAGAGGGTCTGTCTTGTTGGTTCTTGTTCTCTGCTTTTTAGTCTTGATCGATACTCGATCGAAAGAGGTTCGTGGAGCAGTAAGCTCCTCAAATTCAAGTTTAATAAAAATGAAATAAAAAATAGTAGATTTATTTAATGCGGGACTAAAACTATACAAAGTGCTTTACGAATCTCGACCAATGAGTGTGATAGAATCTAAATTTCAAGCTGACTGGAAAAATGAAGTGAAAATAATAAAAGACAAGGAAAAAAAGATCAAAGCGGCTGAGATTTTTTTAAAAAGAAATCAAAAACAAATTGAAGCAGAAGAAAGCGAGAAACATGCTTAGGCTGTGCAAGGTAATTAAATTCGAAATTTGTGTTTATCAAATTGATTATTTTTTGAATTACTTGTTGAACAGTAAATTCCGATCTGCATTGTATACGAAATTATTATTTTAATAATTCTAATTCATTTTTCTATTTACTGTTTTCATTCTATACTTCTTTTTTCAAACGTCTTGCATGATGCTTTTTGCTTTTTATTTAGAAACCAACATCGACAGTAATAGCTTCTGTCAAGGCAACAGTTGAACATAATAATGGAGGTCACACTGAAAGTAATAATTCAATAAACAATGCTCTCCAAGATCATGCAGGTAAAAATAGAATCAATTGTATTTGATCAACTCATTTGTTTTCAATCGATAATTACCGAAAAAACGTATAGTGAATTAATAAAACTAATTTAAATAATATCATTTCTCATAAAATATCTTAAAAAGTTATTGCTCAAACTGTAATTGTAGATACTGAAAGTACGTCTTCTCAAGACGAAATTACTTCGACAAAAAGTATTTTAGAGCGAACTTATAAGACACCTGCACAAGATTCATTAAATAAAGAAATTTTACAAACCAGAACTGAATTGCAAAAAGCTGTTATCACAAAGAATAGTGGATTAGATAACGGTGAATCAACAAGAATAATTAATAAACTAAAAGAAAAACTCAAAGAAAAAGCTATTAAGGAATTTAATGCATCCGGTGGACCTGGACGAATTAGTGTATCAAAAAATCAGCCAGAATTACTCAAAGCTATTGTAAACTTAGTCAGTCATGGTGCATCCACAGACGCAAGAAGGCGTAGTGAAACTTTGAATTGCTGCAAAACACTTGACGAGCTTCATAACGAAATGATAAATATAGGATATGAGATTTAACGGAGTGGGCTTTATTATCGTTTACTTCCAAAAAACTCTAAGTCACGTGAAGGAAAAAAACATATCGAAGTAGTCCCCGTACGCCTTGCTAAAGCGCAAACAAGCTTGCATAAAGAGCATCCAGATCAATTTTTTTGCACTGCCAGTATTAGACAAGCTGAGGTGTTAGCTTCCATTCTCGGTCCGGAGCAAGCTATTTTTTTATCCCAAGACGATAAAGCAAGAGTGCCTTTAGGAATAACTGCAGCAAACAAGCAAGCACCTATACTAATGCACTTCGAGTACCAGGTAAAATACCATTTTATATTGTAACAATTGCATTGGATCTTATTAATTGAATGAAAAAAATATGTGTAGGCTTGCTATTGTTTACTTTTTAATTTAAGATTAATTCAATTTTATTAATTGAATGTTATTATGTTTATTGTTTAACTGGTAATATGAGCGCGTTATTAAATTATGAAAATATTTATTATTTTATTCATAAATTCTAATATTTGTACAGGTGAGACTCCCAGATCACGATTGGGTAGTTGCAGAAAAGCACAAGCTTATTCCATCAGTTTATGCTCTTATGCTGATTTCACCTAATTGTATGGGTT
>NC_046659.1:44520226-44529359 GCF_010883055.1 Belonocnema kinseyi | reverse complement strand
CCGCGACTGCCTATTTATTTTTGTAACCATATTCAGCAGAAACCCTTGGTACAGGGACCCTCTATTCGCAACCCGAGGACGCGTTCGGTGGCTTTGTCATAGACCCTTCGGTTTGATTCTAGAGGAATCAAAACCGAACCGAAATATATATATATATTTCTTAATTCGAATTCTGCTACAAATGAATAGTCATCCATACTTTCCGTCTTTAGCTCCAAATACAAATTATACTCTTTTTCCTTTCCTGCCGCGTTTTCCAGTTTTTTCTATACAACAATCTGACATATGAGTTCAATGAATTACGGCCAAATAAAACATTTCATCAAAAGTTTAAAGTAATAAAAGTAAACAACATTTTTTTCTAGGCAATGCACCGCATGCAACACTTTTATATGTAATGACTATGACTTTACCTGGACATTTTCTGCCTCTGAACATTTTAGAATGATTTGGTCATCGGACAGTTCCTCCCAAGCAGGTTCATGCAAAATCTTCTTGATTCCACTCCTTGATGTCGTTAGTTGAAGTCGTCTGACTGTTACAGATTTTGTTGAGCATTGTTGCCATCTCAGTTTATAATTGATCTTCATTGTTTGGCTCAACCATTTTGCCTAGTAATTTTTTACAAGTTTACAAATAAGGCACGTAATTACACGGCTGCCCATGCAGAAGAAATGTGGTGGCAAATAAAAAACTTTGAATAGCTCATCAAAAGCATTCAACTCTTGAGCAGGAGGTGAGCCAGGAGTACTGTCTAATATAAGCAGAAACTTTTCTTGTTTTCCTGGCTTTCTTTTTTTGACAAAGTGTATACAAATGTTTGAATAACAGTCAATGAGAATTTCCTCCCTATTGAAAATTCCGACGTTGTTTACTGCGTCAGAAATCACGTCGTTTTTGACGCAGTAAACTAGATAGTAAACTACGTGGGATACAACGTAGGATCGACGTGGGATACGACATAGTCTACAACATCGTAAACGGTGAACGCAGTATACGACATCGTTTACTACCCGGTTTCCGACGTCGTTTACGACATAGTTTACAAAGTAGTTTACGACGTCATTTTACCAAATTTAAAAAATTATTTTTTAATTATTTTAAGTAATTTATACTGATTTCACGAAATTAATATATAGATACTCGTTAGATCTTGCAGTGAAACAAAATGATATATTTTTAAAATTACATCTCGCACGAAAATAGTACTCAAAGTTGACACTACAATTTATGTTTATCCAACTATAAATCGAAATAATTGTATCAATAATAATTAGCTAGCACATAATTAGAAAAAACACATTGAGTCTTAAAACGTTTGTTCAAATACACAAGATGACTATCTGGTGACGGTATCATTTGATAGATTTCCGGAAGGGGGACGAGACGAGTATTGATACTCAACTAAGAAAAAACGTTTTTTAAAATAAAATCTTGATGTTCGTCAAATTAAATGCTATTTTAGTCGATTTAATACAGTTTTGATTTTTTTTTGAAAATTATTGTTAAAACACACAGCGTATACATCTGGTAAGGGTATTTCTTCATAGATTTCAGGAGCTAAATAATTTTGAACTATGAAATGCTATTCGTGTTTTGCGTCGCTTTCGAGAAAAGTAAGATTTTTAATTGTTAAAAATAAAAATAAAATTTTCTTAAGAACGCGTAGTATGATTTTATTCTTTCTTGGCTCAAAATATCCGGAGGGCATCTCCGAAAGACGTAAAAAAGAGAAACTGGGTGTGCAAATCCTTTTGTGTTGGACTTAACCGAGGCTATAGTCGTGAGATTGTGAGCTCTCAAATCAGATTTATACGAGAATTTTTTAGAAATACTCTTTCTCAAAGATGTAATATATTCTCGTAATTGTTCACAATTATTTTGTTAGTTTCTAGTCATTCAAAATTACAAAAAATAATATAATGATACTAGCATAGCTCTATTATGACACGATGGCAGCTTTTGAAGTACTTTTGCCAGTGCACAGTGGTAATTGATAGTGCACGCATACACATACTCCACTATATATCGGGTTATGTACTTCACGCTGTACGCTGAATATTTTTTATTTTCCTCACCCTGTTCTACCTCTTCAATTAATTTCAAAGGACATATTATTTAAAACAATTAAAAATATTTTTATGCAAAAAATGGTGGTTGTATCTCGAAAGCTTGCCTTAAAAAAATTTTGAAAATTCTTTTTACCCCTTAAAAAAAATCTGTATTTTTTCTAAATTATCCCCTCATCGAAACACATAACATATTTTTCCCCCACTAAACTTGGTTAAGCCCTTCTCGAGAAAATAATTTTTTTCGTTTTTTTTCTCACTCCAATAAATCCCCTAAGAAATTTTCTTTCAGATCTGATATTTTGAGAAACTTAATTATACATCAGGACAAACTCGCAGTAAAAATCCGGGACAAATTCGGGCGAGGGCAATTTTCACATGGTTATCTTTCTATGACCTTTGAAAATAATAAAAAGCTTAAAATTAACGATTAAAAAGATTTCAACATTACAAATTTTTAATATAATAAAGTCAATGTTATCTGATATTAAAATACGAGTACGTTTTCTATTTTATAATTTTTTTAAATTGATCCCTAAAAGTTGATTCCTTGCAAAATTATAAGGCCGAACGAACAATTAATTTAAAAGTAAAAGGTGAAACGTATAATTAGAGTGTTATTAAAATTGCCTCTACTAAGGGCGTCACCACATTTTCAATTAAATCAATTTCATTCATCAATGCATGCGCAGAATTAACATTGCCTTCTCCGCTGCTCTCGTAAAGTACAAATGTATGTTAGAAATATAAAACAGAAACGTTAATTACTTTCGTTCCAAAAATTTCATTAAATTCAAATTAAATTTCGGTTTTACAAATATTTTTATTTGAAATAGTTGAATTTTAAGGAAATATCTTCAATTTAGAATGATGTTATGTAGCGAGCTTAAAAATATGGAATTTAGATTCAGTTTTTCTTTTAGTTTGTAAATCTATAAAACCCCTTGCATTTTGCTTAAAAGTCTATCATTTTCATTATTTTTTCTAAATCTTAAAACATTTAAAAAACGATTCTAATCTTTTAGTAAAGTGACCTCTGGAACGTTAATTTTTTCGTGACTGTGGAAAAAAACAATAAATGACGCACAATTTTTCTGTTCACAGAAATTATTTTTATTTCCTGTAGAAAAATGTATGCAATGAATTAGATATAACTTTTCAAATATTTTTTATGAAAGCTAGAATTTCAAAATATTGATTATAATTGTTTTGAGTTTTATTTGTTCAATTTAAAAATTAATTTAAAATCTAATGCTACATAATTTCTTCTAAGATCAAGTTGCATTTCCAATCGGTATATAGGTTTTTCTACAAAAATTGTAAAATATATTGCTAGTAACAACAGAAATTCACTGATATTTCTCAGAAGCAGAAATTTCCTATCATTTCCCGATACAACGACCTTCTAGGATTTTGAAAAATGTTGAGCTATTTAACAACATGAGGGTGTATACTATTAACCATGTTACAGTATAAAGAGTGAATAACCCCTTAGGTTTATGTACAAAATAAAATTCGATAAGTCTTAATCAACCTATCATAAAAATTGTGTTACCCCAGAGCCATCATTTACTCTCCTTATCGCCTTCCAAAACATTATCTTTATTTATTTTAAAATCACGTGGGAAGTCGGCTGCCTCCTAAAAAAATGAGCATAATTTTTTGAACATTAAAATTAGATTAAATATACTTATACTAAGTAGACGATTATTTACCAGCTTATCAGCACGTATCTTCTTCTTTGTAAACCATAAAGATGATGAAATTGGATCATGGGAGTCATGTTCCTGATATGCCTTATATCTATTTGATTTATCTGAACTCATTATAATCTGTAAATAATTGTACATATTTCAAGAATAATTTGTTATTCTGGAATTTACTTCATTCTGCCCAGTCAACTTCTTCAATTGAAACCATTTAATTTCCCTAAAATACAAACCAGAATTCATGTAAAGCTCTTTGATCTCAAATTAAACCTCTAAATACGATTTCTTGCTTTCACTTTAATTATTACACTGAAACTTATGAACTTTAAAAAAGAAGTGACTTAAAATATTTTCATGCGTAATCCCAAGAACGTCCTTGGGACGTTCCTCGGACGTCCTATATCATGCCAATCAACGTCTCTAAGACGTCCAATGTCCTAAAGATGACCTAAAGACGTCTTAAAGACATGGACGTTCTCGAGACATCTTTTGTACTGACATTAGACGTTTTAAGAGCATCCTTAGAATGAACAAAAGACATGTTATAAAAGACGTCTTAAGGATGTCCCAAAGACGTCTCTAGGACATCCTTAATTTGTTTGCCCACTCAGTCGATTTCACACACATGAAATTACATTTCCGTGCAATGGAAACGTAGTTCAAATTTAAATCTTGTGGGAACGTTTGAGTCATGCACAATTTCTACTTTGGTAACGTTGAACACCCAACCCTATACCTACAACCTGCTGCAAATTAATAATAAAAACGTCCAAAATGGCAGTGTCTCATGCTTGTGTTTAGATTACGATCGGCTTCCACGCGATCGTACCTTTATCATCAATTCCTGATTTTTTACCAAAACATGAGAATGATTTCGACAAAAACAAAAGACAAAAAGTGTGTTTTAACAGAGAAAATGTAAAGGAAAATCTTTTTCACCATACGAACATCGAAAATGGCGGCTTTCGTAGCCTGCGAAGCGGGACGAAAATGGCTATATGCAGGTGAGCGTGTACGAATGAACTTTATAAACCCTAGAGATTCCAAGCCTGTTATCACAAACCCTAGAGTATTAATAGTTTCGCGAGTTACGACCTTACCCTACCGTAGAAACTTCCCAGTAGGAAAAAAATTTGGTGACGTCTTTATGATATCGTTACGACATCTTTATGTCAACTTTACAATATTCTATGTCCATGCCATTAAGGTGTCTTCACGATATCGTCAAAACGTCATATGATCTAAAGATGTATTTACGGTAGCGTAAAGACACCGTAACGACACGGTTATAGGATGTCCGGAAATTGTCATAAAGATATCGTAACCATGTCGTAAAGACGTCGCCAAATATTGTGCCTACTGAGTTCTCAAGTATTACCACTACAGCGCGCACAAACCTTCGGTGCGCTGTAGTGGCACCACTTACGTTGCAATGCAAACTTTACGTCTCTTTGAAAGAATTTTCACTCCGTATTCGTCAATATTTGTGTCATGTTCGTTCAATGTTCTTTTTATGAAAAATAGTATACGCGGCAAGGAGCTGAAACCTCGCGAACACCGACTCGCATATTTCCTATACTCGGGGCCTGCGGCCTTTTGTGCAGCCAACTTCATGCTCGTTTGCATTCGCTCCGTTACTCCCTTACTCGAATATCCTGGGTTTTGCGAGATCCTTGGATCAATAAAATGTAGAAAAATCAAATAATTTGCTGAGAAAATGGTTCTTTTCACGACAAATATGAACTTTGCGAAAGATAGAAATCAGCAGGTTCAAGACACACACAGCGCATTGTCAATTTCGTCTGATTTTTTCTCCATTTCGCAACGTATTTCGCACAATTCAATGTCACCACCATCAAGGCGTGGCCCTTTGAAAGCTTAATAGATCTCGAGAATTCTTCTATTATGTCAGAATTGTAAGTGAAAAAATAAATTCGCAAACGATTCTAACCGCTCAAATGCTGTCGTCTTCTACCCGCTGATTTCTATCTTTCGCAAAATTCATATTTGTAGTGAAAATAATCATTTCCTCAACACATTTTTTTATTTTTCAACATTTTATTGATCCGAGGATCTAGCAAAACCCCGGACATTCGACAAGATTTCCTTCTTTCGTTCGCAAATCCTTCGGAAAAATATATATTGAGTCAGTGCCGTACCGATCAGAACAACAATTGAAAGTCGGATTTAACCAACACCCTAAGCAAAATTGATGAAATATATATATGTGTGTGTGTCTCTCTGTCTCTCTCTCTCTCTCTCTCTCTGTGTGTGTGTGTGTGTGTGTGTGTGTGTGTGTGTGTGTGTGTGTGTGTGTGTGTGTGTGTGTGTGTTTCGTTGTAGATGCTTAGTTTTGTTTCAGGGGCAACCTTAGAAGTCATATTTTTCAAGGCAAACATTGCTATGTCTAAAAATGATTTAAAACGTCCTTTAATTACAGGTAGTAAATCTGATGTTGAGAGAAAACGAGATGGAACTCGCTTAAGGTTTCCGAATAAAGAACTGATGAGATTTTCAGTGCAATCAGGGTCATCAGGACTTTCAAAAGCAATTAAGAAAGGTCAAGCGAAGAAATACGAAGTCAAAAAGAAGTTGCAAACCAAAACTGATAAGAATAATAAGACTAATCAATACTAGCTTATTACCCAACACAACTTTTTTGCCCCCTAAATAACACAGGCCGACAAATTTTAAAGCCAGAGACCAGACCAGACATTTCCGAAGGATTTTGATGCGCTGAAACCGAATTCGAACTCAAAATTGCTCCTGTACGTTAGCTTTTCAGGATATCCTAACCTAAAATTGCAAAAAAACTCTTTTTTTTAGCTGTTTTTGAGGTTATCTAACCGAACAAGAAAAACATCTACCAGAAAAGCTAATATGGAATGTGAAGGTAATAATCTTCCCCTTTCAAACCTACTTGGATTTATCATCTTTGGCACACTTTTTTGAGGTCCTAAAAGAAAGAAAGATTTCGTGAACCAGCCATTTTTTATAAAAATTCAAAAAGTGAGCGCATTTTCAAAATTTTTGAGACAACTTTCTTCTGAATTTGAAAATTCTATGTACGGATATTTATAGTATTAAAAAGAACAAACAATTTTATGATTAATCCCTACGAGTTATGATAATCCCTACGAGATTATCATAACCAATTTTTGGATTTTCTTCAAAAACCGAAAATTCAAATTTTGATTGCACCAAAAATAATGGAAAATAAAAAAATCCATTTTGTGGACAAACTATGTAGGATACGAAAAAAGATGAATTAACAAAACTGGTCATCCCAAAATAGATCTATAATTTCGTTAAGAAACACTTCTTAATAGGACGCATACTTTTTGTTTTATTCGTGAAAAATAAAATTGAAAAAAAAATATTAAAAAATGTGTGGAAAAACGACGAAAGTTACGAGAAAAAAATCCAACAAAACCTGTTTACAAATGTCTGTCGAAAATCGAGCGCGAAGCGCGAGTGTCACCTTGAGAATGTGTACCTCAAAGACTACAGAGCTTTGAGAAACTTAATATTTAACTATACTTAATTAAGTAGAATATTGAGAATATGAAGACACACTTAATACTGCCATCTCAAAGAGATCTTTTTGATAACGTTTTTTTCAAGCATTCCAAATGCAAAGCATAAATATCCGAGCGCGAAGCGCGAGGTGTAATTATGTTCGAGCGAAAAGCGCAAAGTAACCTATTCTCGAGCGCAAAGCGCGAGATTCGACAGATTAATTAATCAATCTGTTTGAATTAATTCAAACAGATTAATTTTTTAACCATAAAATAATTTTTAACACAAAAGATTAAGTGTCAATTAAAAATGTCAAATTTTAAACAAAAATAGAATAATTCAGTTTTTAGCTTATAAAAGTTAATATTAATTCCAAAAAATGAAATTTTCTACAGGTTATTAAACATTTTAATTAAAACAGATGAACTTGACACCAAATAGTAAAAATGTTGACAAAAAAGATGAATTTTTAATCACAATGAATAATTTTTAAATAAACCAAATTTTTTAAGAACAAATAATAGAATTATCTACTAAATTAATTTTCGATGCAAGAACAATATTATAAAACGAATTAAAAATAAAATAGAATTTACTTATAACCAGGCAGGTTCTACACATTATTTAGCAGAACGTCTCAGCAATTAAAATTCTTTTATAGTGAATTACGCAAGACGCTTTTTTCGATCTGAGACCAAAAAATCGAATTTGGGCATCTATGATAAGAATAATAAGAAACAAATGAATTTTTCACCCATAAAATAATTTTCAACTAAAAAGATGAAGCTTCATTAAAAAAATATCAAATTTTAAACAAAATCAGAATAATTTACTATGTAATTTATAAAAGTCAATATACGATCAAAAAAATGAAATTTTTTTCAGATTATTTCAAACTTTAATTAAAAGAGATAAATTGACACCAAATAGTAATAATTTTGACAAAAAAGATGAATTTTGAATCACAATGAATAATTTTTAATTCAACAAAATTTTTTAAGAACAAATAATAGAATTATCTACTAAATTAATTTTCGATGCAAGAGAAATATTATAAAAAGAATTAAAAATAAAATAGAATTTACTTAAAGCAGGTAGGTTCTACACATTATTTAGCAGAAAGTCTCAGCGATTAAAATTCTTTTATACTAAATTACGCAAGACGTTTTTTTCCGATATGAGACAAAAAAAGTCGAATTTGGGCATCTATGTTAAGAATAATAAAAAACAGATGAATTTCTCACCCATCAAATAATTTTCAACTAAAAAGATGAAGTTTCAATAAAAAAATATCAAATTTTAAACCAAAACAGAATAATTCACTATGTAGTTTATAAAAGTTAATATTCGATCAAAAAAATGAAATCTTTAACAGATTATTTCAAACTTTAATTAAAACAGATAAATTGACACCAAATATTAGAAATTTTGGCAAAAAAGATGAGTTTTTAATCACAATGATTAATTTTTAATTAAACAAAATTTTTTAAGAACAAATAATAGAATTATCAACTAAATTAATTTTCGATGCAAAAACAACATTATAAAAAGAATTAAAAATAAAAGAGAATTTACTGATAACCAGGCAGGTTCTACACATTATTTAGCAGAATGTCTCAGCGATTAAAATTCTTTTATAGTAAATTACGCAACACGTTTTTTTCCAATCTGAGACAAAAAAGTCGAATTTGGGCATCTATGTTCAGAATAACAAAAGACAGATGAATTTTTCACACAGAAAAAAAATTTTAACTCAAAAGATGAAGTATCAATAAAAAAATATCAAATTTTAAACAAAAACAGAATAATTCACTATGCAGTTTATAAAAGTTAATA